>NC_134490.1:13464139-13764139 GCF_040206685.1 Ascaphus truei | reverse complement strand
TGCATACAAAAGTGATTCTCGGACATCTTGAAGCCTATAACCTCTTTCAATAAAGCGTCGAGGTATTTCCTGGGATTGTAGATCAAACACTTCCTTGTCTGAACATAACCTTTTCAGTCTGATGAATTGTGCCCTGGGGATGCCCTTGATCAGAGACTTAGGGTAACCGCTCTGAGCACACAAGAGTTTCTTGAATGTGTTTTTCTATAAATATCAAATTGAATTGATCTGTCAATATCGATATACAGAATCATGTCCAAATAATTAACGTGGTACATATTGTGCTCAAAAGTGAAATGTAAATTAAGATCATTAGTGTTTAAATTATTAATTAATGAAAATAGTGAATCAAGTTGCGTTTGGTAGTTTGATTAGTGGCGTTGAGAACCCCCGACAGACAATTGCATGGAAGGCGCGTTCCAGTGCATACTGTGATTGTTTATGGACATATCCCTTCACCACGAGTGGTAACCTATGTGGACACTTAGAACCAGCTTTCCCTGCCACAGACGCGACGGAACTACGGTGACGTCATCAGAGGTCTGCCGGGAGCTCGATACACAGACCCAGTGAGGAACCGGTGTCGCTACAGTTTGGAGTAACCATCATCTCCCTGTTTGACGGCACATGCAATAGCTGAGGTTCTGGAGATGGCCATCGGGGAGATCAAGATTTCTGCCTCTATCGGCTTGACCGTCGCTACCTGGTGCAGTTGCTGATGTGGTAACATGTCCATAACATGCCATGCTTTTAACATTCTAATTTGATTTACGTGTGATACTCATCGGCGGTCATATCTCAATATATATTTTTAATACTACACTATGAGGCTTTGCGCTGTTTCTCTTTTTGTTTTTTGAATTAGGTGCTGGAAGCAGGAAATTATATGGCCTTGTCCAGGGTGCTGTAGTAGGACACTTTGGCTTCCTACAGTTCATTGCTAAGGCAATAGGAAGCCAAATTGAATACCCTAGACTAGGCCAAATAATTTGGCAATGACCTGTATATTAACCTCTTGGAAGCCATAGTGGCCATTATACATGGTGTCAGGGCCAATTTGGCTTCCAGGGGCTTAATACACTTTTTTTTTATCTTATCTTATATTCCATGTTACCTATTTCACTAAGCTGTGGAACATTTAGTACAGACCTGGAGATGAGAAAAACTATTTAGCTGACAAAGATCTAAAAAGGATGGCTGACTATTTAGGCACATGGTGCGTTAAGTGCAGAAAAAGTAGCTTTTGCTACAAAACAAAGCTTTACTGCTGTTAATATACGATGGTTATGTTATTTATGACTTCTTGACATTTACAGAACCCTGTGACTTTTATAGATTGGACGTGAGCTGTAAATAATAATTAAATGTGTTCTGACTGGGTTAAGAAGGACACAGCATGCAGTGTACATTTTTTTGCACTTGTCTCCTAAAATTCCCCTAAACTGGTTTTACAGTGAAATGTTTATGTAACCCTCCTTGTTCAGTTCTAACGGAGTTACATTGCGTTAGATATATACATGGCAATGCTCAGTCTGTCATACCTGTTCAGGGTGCTGGATCCATACAGTCGGGTTGTGTATATGCAGATAGAAAAATGATTTGTTCCATGAATATTTATAGTACAAAAGAACTTTATTCACATGATAATGCTCGCCAAATAAAAACGGACCACTTCAGACATTAACTGATGACAAATAATATGGTTACTCCCCTGGTAGCTCTCACTCCTATGCTGATATCAGGATGTATGGAACTCTCGGATGTAGCATGGAACCCCACAAAAGTCAAGAGAAAAAGCGCCCGATCCATGTGTAAAATCTGGTAACAAAATTTTAATAAAAAAATCACAAGACAAATGCACACTCACAATTTGTCAATGCAAATGAAGCATTGTATGGGTAAACCCATGCACCAACAAGTAGCTGCTCGCTGAATGTTTAGTTCAGTACATCAGACCTCACTGCTACCGGTGCATCACAGTCAGATGTCCCTTTGGAAATTCAGGTATACAGTCTGTTGTTCCAGCATTAGATGCTGTGTGTGGCTCGGGGAACGTTCTCCCTCTCCTGGCAGCAGACGCACAAGCTATTCCACCAAACGTAGCTCCTTGAAACCACGTGCCCTACGTGTACGCGTTTCTTCCGATTGACGGATTTCATCAGGGGAACCTGTCAGTCAGTGTGTATGTGCGTCAGTCAGTCAGTGTGTGTGTCAGTCAGTGTGTGTGTGCGTCAGTCAGTATGTGTGCCTCAGGCACTCTGTGTGTGTTTGTGCGTCAGTCACTCTGTGTATGTGTGTGCGTGCGTCAGTCAGGGTGTGTGTGCGCGCGTCAGCCGGTGTGTGTGTGCGCATCAGTCGGTGTGTGTGTGTGCGCGTCAGTGTGTGTGTTTGTCAGTCAGTCTGTGTTTGTGTGTCAGTCAGTCTGTGTGTGTGTGTTTCAGACAGGCAGTTCGTGTTGCAGTTCGTGTGTCAGTCAGGTTGTTGTTGTTGTGTAAACCCCCCCCCCCTCTGCTTTTTCCTCTGCCCTGCCGCGAAGGGTGGTGGGGGGGTGGTGGTGATACCTGCTCGCAATCCTGGCTTCCCGGCCCGTCCGCTGGTCCAGGGCAGGGAGAGGTGGTCGATACCTGCTGGCGCCCCCCAGTGCTCCCAGATTTCCGGCCTATCCGTGGGAGGGGGAGGTGTTTGTGGGGTGGTGGTGATACCTGCTTGCGCCACCCGGCGCTCCTGGCTTCCCGGCTCGGCTGCGGGCGGAGGGGTGGTACTGCCCACTGGCGCTCCTGGCGGTAATACGGGGCCTGAGGAGAAGAGCCGAGTGGGCAGGCGGTGGCGTGTGAGAGGCGGCAGCGGCATGTGAGAGACGGCAGCATCAGTTACTCGGCGGCATAAGTTTGGCTGGCGGGAGGCGGCATGTTGAGAGGTGAGGTGGAGGAGGCTTGCTTTTGGTGTGCTGGGGGGTGTTTGAGGTGAGGCGGTGGCGCCGAGGAGCAGGCGCCGCAGCCCGTGGGTAGCGGTGCTGGCAGCACCGGGGAGGCTGGGATTTGCGGTGAGGGTGGGTGGGGGGAGAGGTGAGGTGGTGGCGGCACCGAGGAGCGGGCGCCGCTGGCCGTGGGTAGCGGTGCAGAGGCTGGGGTTTGCTGTGGGTTTGGGGGGAGTGTGGAGGGGGTGTGGGGAGAGGTGAGGTGGCGGCACCGAGGAACGGGCAGCTTGGGTAGCTGTGTCGCGGCGGGTGAGTGTGACCAATGAGGCGTGCGGGGCGGGACTATTTTATAGTCAAATTAGGAGAGCAAGTATTATAAAAAAAAAACCTGGCGCTAATGATAAAGGGTTAAATATAGAATATATAAATAGCAGCTCTAAACCCAAATAGAAGTCACCTCTAAATTCACAGCAAATATACAACAAGAATGAGGGGAAGCTATTTAGTTGTGCAAATAAGTGCAACTATAAGCGCTAGTAAAGTGCAATTTATAGTGCAAAATACATTCAGTGCAAAAAAGTGTACCATTTAAAGTGGCAAAATAAAAGTGGCAGAATGAAGTGTATTGCATTTGGTCTTCTTTTTTGTCTTCAGAAAAAAAATGTTTTCGAGCTCCAGTAATTATATGAAAGAAAGAAGAAGGGTCCAATAGTATAGATTGCCTAGTTTATAGTGGATCATAAAATAGAACAACTGGTTGCACACACATTTAACACGCAACACAGGCATTGTATAGGTGATGTCTCCTTGGTGGTCTCGTAGGTGCTCAGCTGTTTTCAATGCCTTTATCCCCGTCTGGAAGACACAGGGAGTTCCGGCTCACTCTCCTGGTGTTTAGTTCCTGATCGTGATGTCAGCAAATCTCATCTCGCGATCTTTGGGGCTCTGGTGCTCTCAGCTGTTCTGCAGACCTGCGGACCTCTGATCACCTTTTCCTCCTCTTCCAAGGTAACTGGCTCTCCAACTCTATGCGTTTCACCTGATGGCTTCATCAGCTGAGGTACTTATTCTTGTTTTCTTTATATTAGTTAGATTTTTATATTAGTTTTCTTTATATTAGTTAGATATTAGTTAGATTTGCCACTCCGGTGGCACCCGGCATCTCCATGCACGCGCCCCAGCTACAGCTAAGGGGACCAGAGGGGGACCTGGCTACATATAAAGTTCATGATAAGCCTTTAATAATTAATAACATCCAGTAGAAAAAAACGAGTGGCGCACAGCCAGGGAGCCAGGTGTGGAGTAAAAAAACTTTTCTTTATTGCAGCATGGTGAGAGACAAATTCACCCCCTTGGGGGACACAGACAGGGACCTCCTACGCGTTATCCTTGATAAAGGACCTGTTGGTCTGAAACGCGTAGGAGGTCCCTGTCTGTGTCCCCCAAGGGGGTGAATTTGTCTCTCACCGTGCTGCAATAAAGAAAAGTTTTTTTACTCCACACCTGGCTCCCTGGCTGTGCGCCACTCGTTTTTTTCTACTGGATGTCTCTGGATTCTGGATCCTTTCTGGCTTGCACGCCGGCAGAAAAAACCTGGAGATGACGTGAGTGGGGTTTATTGGCTTAGACTATTATAGTTGGGTTTGACTGCAAAAAAGTCAACATTATACCTACATGTCTTTATTCTGCCTACCCACTCCCATTGGTATCTCCAGGGGTTATTAATATTTATGCCTTTGGATGGAGTTGCTGCGGGTTTGAGCACAACAATTCCTTCACCAATAATTAATAACATAATTCAAATAATTTTTATTCACAGATAGTGCTGATCACTGAATGACATTTGAAATTGGATCTCTGGTATGGTTTATTTTTTTAAAATCAAAACCAATTGAGTTTTAGTCCTAGTTACTCTTCAAAGCTTTCACTTCTCTTTTACAAAACAAAGAAAAGAAACACTACCAATGTTTAACATGTATTAATACCTGAAATATGTACCACAAACCAAACTAGTCCAGTAATACAGGGGTTCTCAATTCCAGTCCCCAAGACCCCCAAACAGGCCAAGTTTTTAAGATATCCCTGCTTCAGACCAGGCGGCTCAATTAGTGGTTCAGTCTAAGATTGAGTCACCTGTGCTGAAGCAGGGATATCTTGAAAACCTTGCATGTTGGGCAGTTTTGAGGACTGCAGTTGAGAACCTCTGCAGTAAAACAATTATTATATCAGATTTCTTATGTTCCTTGCTTAATCTCAGATATGTTCTATTCTATGTTGCATTTCACAGCTTTTCATCGTTTTTTTAAAAAAAACTACTGTAGGTACTTTCTTTTTATTGGCTTTTGCATACATACATAGGAAAAAATAATATCAACCTCCATTTTAGGTAAACCAAAACAAAAAAAAGCTGTCTGGCACATACAACACAAAACTGGACACATGATGGGGAGACGACAAGACAACACGACAACACAACCAGGACTACACAGGGAAGTGGGGGAGGGAAAGGTTGGGGTGAGAAGGGTCAGGCGATGATTGTCAATCTGTTCATCTTCTGTCTGTGTCCACCGGTCCAATGCCACTGCTGCTGTACGGCTCGCCAACATCCGCTTAGGCGATACTGCTTCTGATTTACTAATTCTATCTAAGGGATCCCTCCATCTGGTCAGCCCATCCCGTCCTGCTCCACAGCCTCCATCAAAGGAGAACTCACTTACTTCAATCACAGCCAAATTGTGGTGTCATTCACCCCTTGAATATCTGTCTGGGCCAGCCAGGGCGGCCAGACCTTTTGGAATTTATCGCTGGAGTCATTAACTAGGCTCGTTAATTTCTCCATCCGGCATATGAACCAAATTCTGTTCCTGATCTTTGCTATTGATGAAATTGCATTCTGATTCCACAGTGCTGCGGTCTTGCACCTCATAGCTGTTGCAAAATGTGCTATTAATTTGTTCCCCGTGCGCGAAACATCCTTTGTGGGTTTGCTTAACAGAAACAGCCACGGGTCCAGCTGAATTTGGAGGCCCAAAAAAATCCTCTGTAGTCAATCTCGAATCTGGATCCAAACAGGTACTATTTTCGGGCAAGTCCAAAGCATGTGTACCAGGTCCCCCCGTTCCCCGCACCGCCTGGGGCAGAGCGGGGAAAAGCCCGGGACGAATTTAGCTAATCTAACTGGGGTGAGATACCATCGTAACATTACCTTATATGAGTTCTCCTTTAATGTCGTGCAAATGGAGCTACTAGCTGCAGCCTTAAAGATCGCTTTCCAGTCCTCGTCCTCTAGTGTGCACTGTAAGTCTGATTCCCATTGGTCCATAAATCTGGGCTTGTTCGTACCGTCCTTGTCAGCACCGACCACGTCTCTGTACAAAGCAGAGATCAGTCCCCGCAGGTCTGTACCTCTCCCGCAGAGCCTTTCGAAATTTGTTAACTGTGGTCTCACTGGGTGTGCGTTGTAAAATGCCCGGACTTGGAGGTACCTAATAAATTCTGTGTTGGGAATGTCCGTTTCTGACTTTAATAGCTCAAATGATTTAATTGTGTTACTACCCTCCAGGTCCTTCAACCTCCTAATCCCAAATTTGCGCCACAGTGGGAAACTCTTGCCTGCTAGTCCAGGAGCAAGATCCAGATTGCCATATAAGGGAGCCATAAGTGTGTGTTTGGAGGTTAGCAAGCGGTTACCTTTAGACGCCTCCCAGACCGAGAGCGAGTTGAGCACAGAGGTCAGTGGTTTGTTTATGTCCTTTACCCGTATCCTCGGGTAACAGATTAGGTCCCTAAGCTCTAGAGGGGCACACATCTCCTTCTCCAGTGCCACCCACCTCCTGAGCTCGGGGTCCCCATGCCATTGCGTGATTTGGCACAATTGCGCCGCTTTGTAGTAGGACATAATGCTCGGGACAGCTAGACCCCCCCCCCCTCCTTAGACTTCTGCATCATTTTGGCATTTATCCTTGGATTTTTACACTTCCATATAAATTTTGATATCGATTTTTGAAGCCCTGTGATATCCGCCCTTGTCACGGGTACTGGGAGAGTTTGAAACAGGTATAAAATCCGGGGGAGGATGTTCATCTTGACACTATAGATCCTACCTAACCATGAGATACCATATGCTGCCCAGTCTTGTAATTCCTTTTTTAGAGTCTTCAATAGACTAGGGTAGTTTGCTTGATATAGGGCGCCTATCTTTTTTGTTATATGCACCCCTAGGTACCTTATGGATGAGGGTCGCCACTTAAACTGGAAGTTGAGTTCTATCAGCTTCTCCATCTCCCGGGGGATGTTAAGGCTTAGTGCCTCTGATTTTGTTTGATTTATTTTAAACCCCGAGATCTGGGCAAATCGCTCTAGAAGCTCGAACAGGTTAGGTAACGAGATGAGCGGCTTGGTCAGGGTCAGAATAATATCGTCTGAGTACAAAGCCACTTTGTGTTCTTGCGAGTGTATTTGTACCCCAGAGATATCAGAGTTGCTGCGAATTTGGGCTGCAAGTGGTTCGATGCATAGGGCAAACAGCAAGGGCGATAACGGGCATCCTTGTCTCGTACCATTTTTAATTGGAAACAGCTCTGAGGGGAACCCCTGGTGGACCACCTGCGCTTCTGGCGCATTGTAAAGCGCTTTTATTGCCCTCTGAAATCTGCCTCCAAACCGAAATGCCCCAAGCGTGGACTCCAAGTACGGCCAGTCAATCCTGTCAAAGGCCTTCTCCGCGTCTAAGCTTAAAACCACACTCCGGACCCCGTTGGCTTCCACAAAATCAATTATATCTACAATCCGTCTGGTGTTGTCGGCCGCCTGTCTATTTGTAACAAAGCCAACTTGGTCCGGATGGATAAGCCTCAGCAGGATGACGCTTAAACTGTTGGCCAATAATTTGGAGTAGATTTTGACATCCGTGTTAATCAATGATATTGGTCGGTAACTTTGGCAATTTGTAGGGTCTTTATCCTCTATATGAATCAAGGAAATCGACGCCTGGAGCATCTGTTCAGAAAAGGGCGCTCCCGCTAGCACTCCGTTATATAATCGGAGCAAATGTGGAGCAAGAACTCCTATAAATTTTTTATAGTATAGGTTTGAGAACCCATCTTGGCCTGGGGCTTTAGAGGGCTTCAAATCCTTGACCACCGCTGCCAATTCTTCCTCTGTGAAGTCGCCCTGGAGTGACTCTCGCTCCAAGCTGTCCAATTGTGGCAATGCTGCGTCTGCTAGGAATTTCCACAGTTTACTGCTTGTCTTAGCATTGTGAACCACCTTCTCCCCATTATATAGCTGTGTATAGAACTTTTTGAACTCTTCCACAATAACTTTGGGATTAGATGAGACCCTCCCCCCTGCCGTCTTAATAGAATGTATATTGAAATTTGGCTTTCTATTGCAGAGTCTGGTGCCTAGCATAGTGTCCGGCTTATTAGCCTTCTCAAAAAACTTAATCTGTGTCCAGCTCAGATCCTTCTCAGCCCCGGGATGTGAGGAGGAGGTTAAGCTCAATCCTTACATCCTTCAACTCCTGTAAAGTATCTGCTCTACCTGATCGGTTATGTAGTGTAGAGAGCTCGTGTAACCTCTGGTATAGCAGGGTCAATTTGGCCTCCCTTTTTTTTTTCCTGGCTGCTATGCCTATAAGTGCTCCCCGCATCGTGGCTTTGTGAGCCTCCCACAGCGTTGTGTGGGATTCCACACTGCCGAGATTAGTCTGGAAATACTGCGAGATTTCCTCTTTAACGAGCTTTGCAATATCAGGTATTTTGATCAACGATTCATTGAGTCTCCATTTTGCTCCAGAACTAGCCGGACCAATTTGCACGCATCTCAGCTCTATAGACGCGTGATCCGACCATGTGATGTCATGTATGTTAGTGTCGTAAATCTGTGGGACCATTCTGCTAGAGACAAAGAAGTGGTCAATCGTGCTGTAGCTGTCGTGGGGATCTGAATAAAATGTGTAACAACGTTCTCCCTGGTGTTGTTCTCTCCATATGTCTACTAGGCCCAACTGTCTAAGTCCTTTCAGCATCGGCCCATTACCCTCTCTCTTCTGGTTCTGCTGGAGTGGGGAACGATCTGCCCTTGGGTCCATAACCTTATTGAAGTCCCCTGCCAGTACTACATATCCTTCCGCCCAGCGCTGGAGCGTCCGAAAAAATTCTTCAAAGAACCGAGATTCAATAGTGCTGGGCGCATATACGCAAGCCAATGTCAATCTGCTTTGCTTCATGGGGCCCACCAGAATGATGTACCTCCCTTTGGGATCTCGCTTCACTTTCTCAACTTGAAAGGGGGGTTTATTATGGAATAATATGGCTACTCCTCTTTTCATTTCCTCTGCAGAGGACAGATATACCTGTCTAAAATGCTTGTCTAAAAACTTTGGCCTGTTTTGGGTGCTAAAGTGAGTCTCCTGCAGGAAGACAACGTCGGCCCGTCTACGCCGAAATTCGGAGAAGGCAACCTTTCTCTTATTCGGGATATTAAATCCCTTGACGTTCTGGGAAAGGAATGTTACCGCCATGTACGTGTGTGGTTTGGGTGTATATGTATATAGCAGATCTCTTGCCTACCTAAATATAGCAAAGGTTGGTTTCCTGTTCGTCGATGTTGGTGGCTGCTGCAGATCTTCTTTCTTTCGCCGAGGGGGTCTGGGGTAGGGAAGGGGAAGAACACAAGGGAAAAACAGAGAAAACATATATTAACAAACAGGACCGTGTTGGTCCCTCCGGACCTCGGGTTCACCGCCCGGGAAGGACTCCCTCTCTCTGGACCCCCCTCCCTCCGGGTCCAGTACCATGGCCCCTGACTCCGGCCACGTGTTCCCGGGACTTTGACGGGAATGTAGGCTAGGCCCCCATCCCCGCCCATGTAGCGCATGCCTACAGGTAGGATTGGCAACATGCCCCCCCCCCCCCCGCCGGCAGCAGTAACCGTTGGCGCCAAACTCGCACTTCGAACTTAACTCAACTTTGTCAGTAACTACCCCCCCCTCCCTCCCCCCCCTCCAACTGTTAAACCAACCACCCTCCCCTTGGGCCTTGTAGCCCCAGACCGCAGAGCTCTTCGTGCCTCTATCTCTATCCTAACTTGTCGCTCTTCGTCCCTGCAATGTGCCGGTAGCCTCCAACGCTATAAGCCCCATGGGCTGCTGCGGACCTTTCGGGTCCTTTCCTTCTCCGTCTCCCCCCCCCTCCGTGT
This sequence comes from Ascaphus truei, assembly GCF_040206685.1. Taxonomy (NCBI): domain Eukaryota; kingdom Metazoa; phylum Chordata; class Amphibia; order Anura; family Ascaphidae; genus Ascaphus; species Ascaphus truei. The sequence goes on along the minus strand of NC_134490.1, from coordinate 13,754,019 downwards.
GTAGGGACCACTGCAGTCGCCCCCTCCACCCAAGTACACCCCACGTTCCCCTGGCGGCAAAGTTCGTGCTCCCCCGCCAGGGAGTACCGCGTCACCACCAGCGACAGATGGTACTCGGGCTTCCGTCTTCGCTCCCGCGAGCCCGGAAGAGCATCCAGATACCGCGAGACCAAGCCGGGTGATGTCATCAGGATGGGCGCGGGGAGCGCATTCGAGGGCTGACCATCGGGAGGAGAGGGTGGATCCGGAGGCGGGCCAAGGCAGCGGAGCAGTCTTTCACGCCGAAATCCACGCCGCCATGGGATTTTCGCGCCTCTCCTTCTTCTTCTGCCCCAGGTAAGCCCGCGCGGCCATTTTAGGGGTCTGGATTCAGAGTTAGTGTACAAGGGATATCAATCACCCCCGGCTGTCTGAAGATTCTGAGAAGGTCACGAACAGTTTGAGCTGTGGGGTTAGTCTAGGCAATAACTGGAACAAAACCAAAATATATTTATACATCCGCTTTGGCATCGCTTTGCTGCGACTGCGGCACCCTTGATGATTTAGGAGCCCCTATTGAAGCCCACCGCCTTCTCCGATCTTTTGTCCCTCTGAGAGGAGGACACCGCCACCCAGGGCTCCGCTCGCGGTGAAACCGTCTCCTGTCTCTCCATGTGAGTAGCGTCGGTATTCGTGGGAGTATTGGAAGCCCCCTTGATCCCCAGTTTTTAAAGAAAGGCAGTGCCTTCAGAGGGTTGTCTCAGCACGTGGGAACGGCCATTTTTAAGCACTACCAGTGCAAAAGGGAAGGCCCACCTGTATCTTATATCCCTGTCTCTTAGTTCCTTTGTGACGTGCAGAACTGCCCGTCTGCGGGACAGGGTGAGGGGGAGATGTCTTGAAAGACGGCCAGGGTGATCCCTTCAAATGTAATATGCGGGGTAGCCCTCGTGATCCTGCACACGTCTTCCTTTTTTTTTAAAGTGGTGCAGCCGGTGGATGACATCACGTGGGGGGTTAGATGGCAGGGGCCGCGACCGCAGGACTCAGTGGCAACGGTCCATTGAAAGTTCGGCCTCGGTCTTACCCGGTAGAATTGACGTCATCCACCAGCTTAGCAGGGCCTCTGGGTCCAAGATCTCCTCAGGGATCCCCCGGACGCGTAGGTTATTGCGCCGGTCCCGGTTTTCAGAATCTTCCTGCCTGGCCTCCAACTCTGCAATCCTGGTCCCTAGAGCCCCCAGTCGCGTGTCCGTCTCCATGCGGTCCTCCAATTCGCTTGTGCGGGTTCCAATTTGGATGATATCCTTTCTGAGGCTCTCCAATTCCCCTTTAAAAAAAGTTTTTAGGTCCACGAGGAGCCTCGCTATCTCCTGCTTTATTATTTTGGACTGGCCGGCGGATGTTCCCTCAGCCTCTTGGGCCGAGTCAGAGTCTGAGACCGCAGAGTGCTCTGCCGCTCCGGCCTTGCTCGGGCCCGTGAAATATGAGCGGACATCTGTTTTGCGCCGGGCCTTCAGTCTTGTTGCCGCCATCTCTCCTCCGGTGGATGCGTTAGGTTCCTTGGGCTATCAGGAGTCTATGGGGAGTATTTTTAATCCCTCGAGTTTGGGTTGAAAGTGTTTTAATTACATAAATCTGCCGGCGGGTGATGGAGCCGTTAGTCTACACCACCATCTCCAACCCGTCGCGCATGCGCATTCCGTACTATTCTTTTTTTAAAGTATTGCTTACATGCAAAAGATAAAGGCAACATAAGTTAATGTAAATGTCATTCACGCATCAGCTTTTAGTAGTTGAGTTAGTTTTATACTAAAGGCAGCAACTCGCTCTACTCAACATAAAAAATAATGGTCTCCGTTGTTGAAAATGTGTCTCTCTGGGGTTTTTTCATGGTAACAGCTGATTCCAGGGAAATAATACATAGGTGAGAAGATTTTGAAGGAAAAAATAAACAGTTAGAAATTGATCAGCACGGCACACGCTACCTTGTTATATGACTTCATTCTTGTTTTCTGAGGAAATTGCTGCTTTAAAACCTAAGGCCTGTAATATAGTGGCGCGCTTGCTCCGCCGTGCGCACGCACAGCACTTATAGTTGGCTGTTGATAGCCAGCAGTCCTATACTAGGGCCACGCGAGCACGGCAGTGAGCGTGGAGCCGGCCGATCGGGGGGGAGACTCAGAAAATAATGTTTTCGCACCGCTACCGCCGCAATGTACTGTATGTGTGTGTATGTGTGTGTGTGTGTGTGTGTGTACAGTATGTGTTTATATATATATATATATATATATATATATATATATATATATATATATTTATCAAAGTTGCACAATGTAATAAATAATTTATTCTTACATGTTTTTTTAATTTTAAAAATATTACTGTATTACTGTATATAATAAATTATTAACTTTCACACAATCTATACACACACACACACACACACACACACACACACACACACACACACACACACACACACACACACACACCACACACAGCTACCCCAGTGACACTCAAACACCCAGACCACTTCAAGCCTCTCGCTCACAGCAGCACGGACCCGTACACACAGGCACGGCCGCCAACTATAAAATGGGCCTAAGGCAATCAGTAGCCCTGCTGTCTGCTTCCTAATGTCCCCTGATGCACTCTTGAGAGTAGGATAATGCAGCCACTCATCCAGAAGGTGAAAAAGATACAATCTGCTGGTGCTTTCTAGTGGTAACTGCCATTCAAGTTACTACCAGATCCCCACAGCTACTGCTAGATGGGGGTGCGATACTATGGGGGTGCAATACTATGGGGGCACTGCCAAGCATCCTTTGAGCATAGAACCCACGTACCCGCTGAGCAGAGGCAAAGTCAGTTTCTAGACACTCATCTTTTTGTAACAGCTACATATGTAGTGTCCTCAAGAAATCCTTGGGCATTCTGTTATTCACATTGCGACACAACGGAGATTAAAACAAGTGTTTTCAGTTATTAATTGCTTTAACCCATGCACTACTGAACATGTCTAAAGGGCATGGTAAAGGAATGGCTGTTTTGTGGATGGCTGGACAGTAAATTTGCCCTAATGACTAATTGGAAACAAAAACTACATGAACATTTGTAGAAAGCAGATGCACGCCTGGTATTTCTGAGCCATTGGAAGCATAGTTAATTTAGGGAAACAATTTTTAATGTCACTAAAAGTCTAATTTTGGGCATTTGGCCAAACATTTCAGAAAGTTACATTTTCATAAATTCCTTTTTATTTCAATTTGTAATAATATACTCTTGGACAGGAATCAAATAATTTCTATTTTTGAAGGCACTAGAGAAGGGCAATTTTTTGGGGTGGATTTGGATCCACAGCGGATCGGTCGGTTCCTTGTTTCCATGGATTTCAGCGGATCAATCTCAAAAGGGCGATTTGTGGATTTTGTATTATTATGATTACAAATACACTCTGTGGATTCCACAATCAATTGACGGATTTGTAGAATCCAATAACAATACACAGCTAGGTTGTGTTTTCAACCAGTGGTTTAGCTACCAATATATGGAGCTGAGGAATGAAGCTTAATTGGACTATCCTGGTTACTTAACCCCTTTATTAAATTACCGGGGGTATGTTATTTATGTGTGGTTGGCCAAATTATTTCTTATGGTTTGTAGGCTAAATCTGTGTGAGTAGTAATAATGGCAGAGTTTTGCAAGACATAATTACTCTAATTAGAGTATACATAATCCCTTTTGCAATATAAAGAGAATCAGAGCACAATTTAGGAAGTTTGTTTTTAATTTTTTATGAAAAAAAGATAAACTATACATTATCTAAGTATGCTATAATCGTCTCATCATTGCTTCAAAATGTGTTGTGTTTAATTACAGCAATTGTTTCTTCCTCTAAGTCGTTTTTTTCTTACACTGCTGAGATGTGGAAGGAAATGAAGCCACACAGTAATAGCTTGTAAGTTGATGAAATCTTGCTGTAGAATCAATCTTGTGAATTTGATGGACTGCAATCATCTTTGTGCAAGCTTTACAAAGCTTTGAAAACACATCGATTTTCAAGGAGAACAGCTTTATGTAGAGCAAAAGCGTCAGACCTGATAGGAGTAATTTGGAGTCATGGTCTAACTCAGGGGTGCTCAACTCCAGTCCTCAAGACCCCCCAACAGGTCAGGTTTTAAGGATAGTCAAGCTGCTTCAGGACAGGTGGCTCAATCTGACTGAGCCACAGATTGAGTCACCTGTGCTGAAGCAGGGCTATCTTGAACACCTGACCTGTTGGGGGGGCTTGAGGACTGGAGTTGAGCCCCCCTGGTTTAGCACACCTTTATTCCTATGTAACTTATTTAATGGCAGATCATAGCTATGTACTAACATCATTATTTAGTCTGCAGGCATTGCAATCAGAGAACACAGCTTTGGCTTGAGGTGCCACCTCCTTTATATAACCCAGGGGTGCCCAACTCCAGTCCTCAAACAGGTCAGGCTTTAAGAATATCCCAGCTGCAGTAAAGGTGGCTCATTCAGTGACTCGATTGAAGACTGAGCCATCTGTACTGAAGCTGGGATATCCATCAAACCTGACCTGTTGGGGAAGGGGGGGAGGGGTTGGGGGCCTTGAGGACTGGAGTTGATCATTGTGATGGTGAGGGGGTAACCAGGCTCACAAATAAAGGTTAAGCCCGTTTGGTTACCTCTGATCCATGTTTTGGGGTTCAAGAGTGTCAGCTCTTGAGCCTAACTGTTATATAAGCATGCTATGTATTTATGCGACAAATAATTTTTGTGTTTTTACCTTTCCAGGATGCCAACAAGCAGAGATTCTAGGGTATGAGATTCAAGGGGGGGGTTGCGGAGAAAGTGTTGTCATAATGTGTCTAGGTAGTCGGGGTCCAGATTTGCTGGATACGCCAAAAATGTACCTGAGAATCATGCTTGATTCCCGGATACCTATAGGCACATTGTACCAGCAATATCTTCCCCTGAAAATGCTTGCGCGACTCACCGCTTGGGTTCCCTGCTTCAACACAGCCCAGAAAGGTAAATGGGGCATAGGGATGCAAAGTGTCCCTGTAACTATGAGGAGTCCCTAGGTTAAGGGAGATACCCAGTTAATGCCCAGGTCACTCAGAACCAGTATAGAAGTTCTGGGGTGCTCCAAACATATATAAGGTTGTGAAGGGATTTTTAAAGTCCTGTCCTAGTCTATTGTATAGTGTGTGGGGAATATAGGCTAATAGAAAATAAAGTGCAGCTTTTTATTCTATTCCCCATACCAGAGACTTAGGACATGTAACAGTATATTTTATTAATAGTTGTTCAATATGGTATGTACTGTTGTGCACGGTATTATCTAGTCCCTCTATCTGGGACTTTCAGAATCAATGTTCTGAGTGAGCCACTGGGCTACCAACTTGGTGCCAGTGAGTCTACTCAGACATCGGACATGAAAGCAACAGAGGATGCCAGAGTTGTGAAGAACATTTGAGCAGAAGGGAAGGGCTCAAGTACCCACGTCCTGAGATGAATGGATGTCCTCCAGACTACCATTTGCCCCACCAGATTCTGAGGACCCTAACCCAGCGGATGACTTCTGAATAGCAAGTGGCTAAGGTGGCAAACTTGCGCATGCCCTTTGCTGATTCAGAATCCCCTCTTGCCCGGCTTCAGAAGACTGTCATCGCTCTGATTGGCTGGTAAGAAAGTTCCCACGCTGTGATTGGTTGTAGTATTTTGTGAATGAACTCCAAAATGCTATAAGAATCCTCTCAGCCAATCACCTGAGAGATTCTTAAGTGACAAAACAGCGGAGGGGTTTTTGAATGTGGAAAAAGATGCCTCTGCGCGAATAGCAGAGCACGGCTTCAGAAAAACCAACCCCAAATATTTTCTAGGTCCAGCTTTTTGGGACCAGTTCTCAAAACCGTCCGTAGCTGTCGCGGCTGGGATTGAAAGCCAATTTTAGTTCCAGGACGTTTGGAGCCAAGTCCTCGTCAACGAAAAGCAAGTCCAATGGAGAGAAGGGAGCGGTGACGTCTGGAACTTAATGCCAATTTGGGTTCCAGGACCTTTCAGGCAAAGTCCCAGTCAACTAAAGACTCTTAACAAAAAGAACGATTCCTGCGCTCCTACCAATTAGGCTAAAATAAAATAATAATCTCATGAAAAAGGGTTATTTTGTTAAACCCTTTGGCCAAAGCATTTATAACCTGCGCACCACGACAAGGCATAACCGTATGCAGGTACCTACACTGAATATATGTAATAATTGTCCCATGGACTGGTGAAAAAATGTGTGGAAGCAATGAAGGGGTTAAATAACGCATACGCTTATGTGAGTAGTGCAATTAAAATCTGGCCAAAGCCAGTATCATAGTTACCTTAATGTAGAGGTAAACCGTGGGTGCACAAATCCCTGGTGTGAATATGATAACATTTACACATATTTCTTTCTGTCAGCCTTATACATTCACCTACTCTTCAAAATGGGTGATGTGCAGACTGACACTGGGGTGTATTATACCTGCACTAATAGGAAAATTGGTAGGGGCTCTGTAACTGCTATGTAAAGCAGATGAGCCAATAAACCTACTCCTATGACTAAAGACTCTTGTTTAATGTGTAATTCAGCTATTAAAGTCTAGTTTTTACCACAGTTCCCAAGTAAGTGTGTCTCTTCTTATGTAGTTTGTGTTCCATTGTGTGTATGCCTTTTTCTGCGAAAAAATTTACAATTTATTTCACTTTACTTGTTTTGCTCAATGTATGATCCTGGTAAAAAGGTATAAATGCCTGGTCTCCCATGACAATCACCCCTGCTCTAGCTCATGGTTCTAGCCCCTCTTCTCATCGATCCAGCTATTTACCTGCCCACTTATTTTTATAATCTTTTCAATGTGTGTGTGGACAAAACAAAATCTTTTAGCCAAGAGATGGATACAGAATGGTAAAGATCGGACCTTTCATGAAATATACTTGGTGTCAGAAAAAGACATCAGCATCCTTGAGACAAATAGACTAAACCGTATGACCTATTTATCCTATCTGCAAAAAAAAATGGTGCCATTTGGTGCAGAAAACAGAAAATAATCCCAGCACCTTAGTTCTTCTAAAGATGGCACAAACAAATGACCACTCAAAACCCAGCCTATCTGACAGGCTTCTGCTGCATATTCCATTTACATGATGAATTTATCTTTTCCTATCTATACATTTAAACGACACAGTACACCCTTTCTAAAAGCACACATGTTTACTTCTTTCACTCCCACCAAGGTAACCCTCATTTATTCCTACTTGATTGCTGTGTTTCCATTCATTCCATTGTCACACTGAGACTATACATTACAGGATTGTCCTTTCTATCGTCTTGATGCCTGCTGTTTTATTTCCTTTTAGACATATCATTTCCCCTTTCTAGTTATGATCTTGGAGCTGCACAGATGATAAAATTATCATCATCACAGATCATCTTGAGCGATTGACTGTGCCAAAATAGTTTGGGTATCTGACCCTGCCAATTACCTTAGCAGTGTGAAAATCTGCTCAGCAAACAAATAAGAGAGAATACAGTATATAAGATATACTGTAGGCTTTTTCACACCAGTTTTACCGTTTGTTGTGATCTTGGAAATATATATGAAGTAGAGTCCCCCTCCTTACCTCCGGTGAGGGGGAACTGCTGGGTTGCCCACCGGAGCACCGCGTGAGTGGAGAGAGGTGGCGGGGCCGTTTCGGACAGCCGCTCATGCACAGTTGCGATCGGAGCTGTCGTCAATTTGGAATGGCTTCAAAAGCCCATAAGAGACTACAGTTCCCAGAGTACTTTGCAGGACTTGCGCAGTGGCCATCTTGGACTTGCTCTGCATAGCCTGAAGCGGGACTACGAGTCTCAGAATCCTCAGGGGGAGGGAGATCAGGTGGGCTGCCCTAGCCAATGGAATTGAAGCAGCATGAAAGAGACAGGATATATTTTGGGACAAGGAGCCAGCGTGCTCAGTCAAGACGGAGGCAGCAACCTGGAAGGTAGCATCCAGGGAGCAGTGCTCCCATGGATTAGGCCTAGATTGTGCCCCCTAGGCCCCAGTTAGGCCCTGAGCCACCCTAGTGGAGTGTTGCAGGGAAGGCCCCAGATAGGGACACTTCCCCTTTAGTACTATAGTAGTACTGCTGCACTGGTGACCGGACGCCACACAGTGCACTGCTGCTTGGGACCAGGCCACCGCACCCTGAGACTTTGTGTGAGACCCTCCGGCTAGAGCTCACACTGCGAGGATGATCAGGACCCTTAGGAGATAGGGGATTTGTGTTTGAGGCCCCACTACGTGGGATCTGCTCCAACTCACCACTCCAAGCAGCACCTGGGTACTGGAGTACCCAGGCAGGTACCCAATGTGCACCTACATCTACAGGGGGGAGCAGTAGGTGGGATTTAGGTGGGATTACATTTAGGTGGGATTACCTCACATTTAGGTGGGATTACTGGGACAGAAAACATGGGGTTATTGGTGCCACGACACCCTCAGTACTTTGGGGGAACCACCACCTGTTGGTTCACTGTTTTATTTTGTCGTTATCGTTTATTGTGTCATCTGTGTTTAGAGTGTGTACAGTAAAGCTTAGTTACACGTGTAAAGTAAAGCTTACACGTGTGGTGCATTACTTATTACTGTGTATCGGTTCCTGTGAGGGTTATCCCGCCAACGCTGGGATCCCTCATAGGTGGAGGCACTGCACACAAGGAGAAAGAGCTCACAGCAGGCTCCCAGAGGCGGAGGCTTAGGCCTCCTGTGACAACAGGTACAGCAGCATGCATAGTTTCCCGCGTAGTTCCCTTAGACATAGTGAAAGGGGGCTACATATACAATGCTATACATTTAAAAGATCATTATAATAGACACATCATTTAAAGTTGGTATCCATGGTATAATCTGAGATCACATAATATATCATTGTAATGAAATGTGTTTGCAGTGTGAATCTGTGATTGCTTGTTTATACAGTAATGTAGGTGGTCTTGCGAGCCCCCCATTTCACACCTCGCAAACCCCGTCCTCTATATCTCCCTCTCTTCCCATGTATTTCTCTCCCCGCGTCTCATACTTACCCACTCCCTTCATCTCTCACTTTCTCCCTTCTCACCCCCTCTCTTACAACCCCTCACTGCTCTCACTCTCCACCCCCTCAATTACCCCCTCTCCCTGAATCCCGCTCCCTCAGACCCCCTACACACACACACACACACACACACACACACACACACACACACACACACACACACACAATATCCCCCCACAATAATTACCCCCAGAATACAAAAAAACCAACGCCCCAAATACATACAAAAAAACCTCCACCCCCCAAATACATACAACCTTGGCAATGGTTTCAGGTCTCTGGTGCCCGGCTCTCCCCCAGCTGCTGTGGGCCTCCTGCTGGACTTCTCTCTCTCCCTCATATTGGCCTCTCATGCCAGTGCACATGCCGACATCAGAGAGAGGTCCTGCACAGGACAGTGAGGGAGGCTCGCAGCTGGGAAGAGCTGGGGCCCGGCGGTCGGGCAAAGTACTTGGGCCGGGAGAGCGCTGTTACCATTCCTCGTATCCAAGACAGGGCCAGGACAAACCCTCACCACGCACTGTGAGGAACCCTGGGTACAAGTTGCAATTTCAGGGACTCCAGGCAATGCTGAAGCCCCCTATGTCTGGAGGCGCTGACACCACAAAGATCAGTACCAGAGGGATCCCAAAAGGTTTGTCCTGTACCCCCACATCATAGCGAGAAACTCATCTATCCTGTACCCAGCAGGTAACCAGCACTACACCAGGCCGTCGCATAGCCATAATCTCCCAAAGGGGAGATGGGGGGGGGGGGAGCGGGGAGGTTGACATGTGCTACATCTTTAAGGATCTTCTTTACCAACATAACAAAGTAAAACTCTAAACATATAGTATTTCAGTTTGGCTAGTAGAAACACAAGGTTAGAAAAAAAATACACTAATAAGAAAAATAAGTGGCAGTTATGATTGCTCCATATAATTTATATATACAATGTTTAGGTAGTATATTTTTAATCTTGGTTCAAATTTATTTTAACCTATCTCATTAAAATACAACTCATTGATTAACAGCTATAGTAATATAAAAATGCAATTTCGGTGGGAAAAAATAGGCAGTGAGGACAAAGCTACCCATGTGTTATTTATTTTATTATCATTTTTATATCTACCTGTAGTTTTAATGCTAGTGGAATAGAAGTTCATGGTGAATCGTGGGTCTAATGAACCATCAGCTGAATCACCCTGGCTGAATGACATTGGTCTCTAGGGGGAACGTTTCGGTAATTTGACTATTCAAAAATTCAAGTTCTTCTGATCAGTTTGGAGAAGAGAATATAGCAACATTAAATACCAACTGCGCAAATTCCTGAGATTTCATCACAGAGTTTATTCTAATTGATAGATATAATGGTTAATAAATCTTCTAGCAAGAGCGAGAGGGAATAATGATTGAGCTACGTGGAATAAATTAGCTGTCATGGGAGCTGCTTTTCTATCAGCAGGTTTCTTTAACATTATCTCATCCTTATTATCTAGGTTATGTCTCTCACAGTGGCACACACTACAGGATAGAATGATAAAGATCCTCCAATTATGTTTCTGGCTTAAAAAGCAAAAGCGATGTTAGGGATGCTTTGTTCTGCATGTTTATTGGATACATGTATTATTTCTCACATTAGTTCAAAGCGTTTATCTTTTTTTTTTTTTTTAAACAGCAGCAAAGTTATTAAGGGAAAAATGACACCAGGATAGAAACAGTTTGCATAATAAAAACCTTTTCATAACAAACTTGTCATCAAGATGCTGCTCACTGCTGGTTACTTTAGGACCATATTTAAATAACCTTGCAGGATACACTGTAGTTCGTCTTTTTTTTTTTTTTTTTCATCACCGAAGGATTAGATATGCAATTATATATTCACATAACAACCAATGCCACACAGAATAATGCATTCACTGCTGAATGGTCTCGCTCCACATTGCATCCTAACCAATGAATTGCTGATATTTCATGCTTTATTTCACATGGACTGTTACCAAATCAATGAGGAGGATCAAAACATATTTGTATGTGTATTGACATGATGTAGGATAACTAAGCCCGACAATGGATTTTTAAATGTCTCTGTAAATTCAAACGTTTGTGTGTGTCGCTATAACAACCCACACATTGACAACGTCATGATAATATAGCAGCAGACTACCATATATGTAGAATGCCTGTGTGATACACTGCAGCATATGATTTCAAGGGTTCAACACTTGGGGGTTTATTTATAAGGCAATTTTGGAGTAGAAATTGCATTGTACCATTTTTTGGAGCACAGTTGCACCCAAGATAAATAGTTTCTTACACCTGGTGCAGATTGCAGAAGACAGAAGGTATGCCCCCTTAAATTTGGCAAATTTAGAGACTCAGCTTAGAGGGGAAAAAATTGACACCAGGGCAGCGCTGTACTATTAATCCTAATTGCGTGCTAAACTATTAAGCAAAATCTACTTTAAGAACTACTTATCAGACTCACCTTCCTTCACCCTCCCAGCTTGATTTTACATTGGAATTCACCAAGAAGCTCCCCTTCAAGCCATTCTGAACTCTGGAGAACAAGTACTGTTTTATAATGGACTTCAGACAGGGCCAGCTTGATGGAGGTTCCATCGGAGTCAGACGCTTACAGAGACCCCTGCTCTCTTCCCCACAACAATTAAACTGATTGTTGGGGGAGAGTGCTGGGCCTTTGTTTGCAAGTGCCTCTTACCTTGTCCAGCAGCATCTACTCCTGTGACGTCTCATTGTTATGGAGCCGTGATGTCACATGGCGTCACGTTGTCATGCAAATGTGATGCGACAAAGCTCCGCATTGCCATGACAATGTGGCGCCATGTGACATTGCCACATCAGATGACACAATGATGTCATCACACTGCGTTGTTGGAAGAGGTGATGATGCACCGGGCAAGGTAAGAGGCCCTGCCAAAATCCCACGCACCGAGCCCTGCAAATTCCAAGACGGCCATGGCTTCAGATACTGTACATACAAAGAATCCTTTTCCATAGGTTGTGAAGCTGCATCACCCCTGTGCTAGAAAAGGGCTCAGCTTTCTTGCAATGAATGAAATAAAATCTTCCCCAGCAAGGACAGCTTCACATTATATTGAATAGGGGCAAAGAGACTGGAATTTTCTATTATATTAGTACATACCATTTATCTCATCAACAATCGTTCGCACAAAAAAATGATTAAATCATGAAATATTGCTAGAGAATAAAATATTTTCCTCCCTTCTGTTTGCCATTCTTTCTTTTTTTTCACTTTATGCTTAAACATATTACCGGGTGCCTACTTACAACCTGTTTTAGCACTTTCAACAACATTAGCATACTGATAGTTCTTTGTTAACATAGAATGATAATAGCTTTCTATGTTAACAAAGAACTCAGTCCAATTTAAGGCATATCTAGCATGATCATAATAACTTTGTCAGCAGCAGTTCTTTCATTTTCAAATTTGAGGTGTTACTTTACATGTAGGGGAGTTAAGAAAATGAACCCCAAAAAGACAGATGTTAAATTATTCAGACAATTTGTCTTTCCCTTCAGCACACAAACGTTTTACAGACAGACTAATAACTTGCTAGGCATATGCGGATATCCTCTGCTGATTAGTTGCATTGTCTCTACAATGCTTTGTAAAGATTTTGGTTAAGAAGCTAAAATGACAATACAAAATGACAGAAAAATGCAGCAAGTTCCTTAAGTGACTTTGAAGAAAACGAGTTTTAATGTATCGATGAAATGTTTGATAAATCTCCTTTTAAAATGTACTTTTATGTACTACATGCCACCTGAGAAACAATGTGACGCAAATTTTGTGAAAGATATTTTTCATTATACATCTTGATCTCTTAGCAGCTCCAGTAGATACATGCTTGTGGTGAACTTGTTAGGCTGTACAGTATGCCTGCATTGGGCCATATAAAGCATTTAAAACATAGAAATTACTGTCAGGCAAGGACTATTGCCCCAACTTCCCAAGTAGTTTGGAATACCTTCACTGTATTCACCTCATCTGTACAACTTCTGCTAAAATGCCATTTCAGGCATCCACCACCATCTATCCATAGCCACCATCATCAAGGCATGGCACTTACTCTATAATTCCATGTTCTCTTGTCTGTACATACTGTATGTCTTGTCATGTACTTTATTGACAGCCTTGTGGTATATGGAAGCTTCTATTACACCCCTCTCTCTTGTATTACTCCCACAGTGTACATGGGGAGATGTAAGACAATTGGCATTGTTTAGGTACTACACAATTCTATTAACACAGCGGGAGTTCCATTCAGAAGTAGAGACCCCCGCTTCATTAATCCTTCAGAGAAATTCCCCTGCACTTGGACCTTGGTCCACCCACACCAAGCGACATGTAGGGGGAACTTGTATCGTGTATATATTTGTATATAAGAGCTCTATATCCTGTCATTAATACACAAAAAAAATATTAGCATTATTATTAATTAATGAAGAGGGTTTTAGCCCAGTCTGAGTTAAGATGGAATAATGAAGAGCAAGATGAACTAGTGAGACAATGCGAGTTTGCAAGAACTCATATTTTGGTCTTGTCTTGTCTGTATGAGTACAGTTTTCTGAGGACTCTTCAATAGAGTACATCTGCACAACTGCCTATAAATATCTCTGGTGCCCACTATAAATAGTGCATAGTTTACCCCCTACTAGATAAGCTTTTATCTCGTTTAGGTAGGGTGCTTATGTGTTCATGACTTGTTCAGCATATATTTTTTCTAAGATTATGTTTGCTGATTGTGGAGCATTGATCATTCCCACTTCTATAGTCTGCCATGTTTACGTTGGGCAACGTGGTATTAGAAGTTCCTGTTGTGTTGATGGGACAGGTTGTGTGTCTGTGCTGTGCTCCTCTTACTTCTGTCCTTCCTGTTTTGGTTACAGGTTCAGGATGACCATCTCTTGGAAGTTTCCTAGTCAGATTCCACTAGTGTTGTTTCTGCAAATAGACAGAGAAAAATATATGTCGATAATGTTAATATTGTTATATTTTATTGTATATTAGTATTGCTGATGTAAGTTGTACTTGTCCCTTGCTGATAAAAATGATATAGTACACCTAATGTAAGACTGTGTTTGATTTTGAGAACATGATTGTATGAGCTGTAGTGTAATACAGATTGTAGATTGCATTGAAAGATTTAAGGTGTGGTAGTGTAAATATGGCGGTATCAAGCCATGATAGTGCCATCTGTTGAAGTTGTCCATGACCTTCTGACTTCTGTTCTAGCGGTGTATAGCATGTATGTTGCATATCTGAGTCTCCACTTGTAGTCATTCCACTGTGGTTGGAGCTACAGTATAGCAAGGACTTCCATATTGCTGTTTTTCTCCATCCCTGAGGTTCTCATAGAGATCTTTCAAAGAACTTGGCTGTTACATGTGTGCTTTCTTTTTCTCTCAACATTCTTGCCTACATCATTATGTTACAGAGCTTGCATTTTCTATGCAGACTGAAGGTAGACCTCCAAAAGTTACTAGCACCCCATAATATTTATATATATTTGTATGGGATACCAGGATGTAACCTGCTCTGCCAATTACTGTGTTAATTGTATTGATGGATATGCCCTAGAGCCAATGGCTGTGAGCAGAAGAAAGGACATTGTGGAGCCATGACATTACGGAAAGAGGAGTGGGATAGACATAGGCTGAGAGAATCATGTGAGAGGAATTGACCCACGAGGAGAGAGAGAGTGGACCTGTCCTGAGAAGTCTGGTGAATGAGACAGTTGCAGAGCCTCCAAGCCTGGCATGGCAGCACTTGCCTGAGACAGTGGATAAGAGCCAGTAGTAATACATCACCAGAGAAAGGGGAGCCTGTGGGGGTTTGAGGCTGTGAGTAAACAACGTGAGAACGCATATAGGGGATTGCCCCTTCAATGTATCGGTATCCTTTCAAAGTACCCAGCTAACCCCATCCTTTGTAAAATATCAGGTCTGCAACTGTTGAACACACATGAATCTACACAAGCTTCAATGCTGTGTCGGCACCAACAGTGGTCCCTTAGTTACCACACAGGCCACCGGGACTGAATAAGTGACACTTTAGAACATTGGTACAGCGAGGTCTATTCTTATACTACATGTGGGGTTGTTATAAGTGTTACCTGTGGTCTCCTGATTTTGAGGACCAGTGCATGTTTCCTTTTTTCCTACCTATAAAGTATTGCTACTCATAAGATATGTGTCCTGTTTAGTTGTCTGACTCTAGCCTAAATCTCAGCAGGCTCGATTGTCTCTGCCAAGTAGAGGGGAGATGGACTCATGCCCCTACCCTAGTGTATACATATGAATACATACTGTACTGTATAGGGAAATAAAGAGGAGTTACAGTACATAAGATTTTGGAAATTAACTCATTTCCAGAAGTGCTAAAGTGTTGGTTGTAATTATTATGCAGAAATGCAATATTTACACAGAGAAGTATGATTGTGCAAGAGATTAAAATTGTGCATAGCCAATGGCGCTAATGTAAAGCCTAATTATAATAATTGAAGAACAGTTGTTTCCAACTCTGTTGCGCGGAACTCTAAATTGGGGTCTTAGTTTTGATGAAATATCTTTTTTATGACAATGCTATGTTTGTGACAAAATCTACACTCTAAATCAGGCCTTATGGTTTAATATCGAGTTCAATCCAGAATGGCATGAATATCCTTCTATTACTCTGACAATAAGATGGGTGTAAACAGAAGTACTGTAGAACGCAATTTGAAACAAATATAAAATGCCATATAAAATTGGAGTGTTGAGAGTCTGGGACGTGTGGGTGTTTGTTTCTGTAACTTTGCTTTTATTGTATATCATTTTTTTCTAATTTCAAGACGGTCAAACCCCTGTGTAATCCTAACTGTGCAGTGATATACACTGGCGACACACTTTATTCGAGCTCGGCTAGTCCCACGAATTCGGGTATACCCGGGTGTATTGAGGTTTGTGACTGTTTTCTGCCCGAGTGCATTGAGGAATTTTCCAGGCAGGGATTGAAGCATTTTATTCCCGCTGGCTGCAATACTGCACAGTATATATATATATACTGCATTACAATTCATGAATTTATGCCATCTGGTAGATACGCGAAGCATTGCAGCCTATTAAATCCTAATCATTATCATTTAACAGATCAGCCGCCCGTCAGCCAGGCATGAACCCAGGCTGGGAAGGCAAACGCAACGGGGCTTGTCAGAGGTGAGGAGCGGCGCATTCCAGGTATCTGCCAGGTACATACTGGGTATTTGCTCGAATAAAGTGTGTCGGTGCAGTACAGTATGTTTTCAGTTAATGTAATAGAATGATTAGATATCTGACCTTAGCAATACCGATAGCTAATAAGTGAGTAAAGTATCAATCAGAACATGTTATTTTGGACAAGGACTTAAGGTGTTGAATTGTGATACAGAGAAGCATTTAGGTCACTGCTAATTGTTAATCCCTTTGCAGTAGCACAGAAACAAATAACAGATGTCTAGCACAAACAGATATCGAATAACAATTCACATCTTACATTGCCTGCCAGCATGAGACCAAAAGTCAGACAAGCCTATCCAGATGTATGTAAAGAACCAGTATGCAGGTAAGTGAGTGATTGGATTTAAAAAGCTCCTGGAGAGAATCCCTTCCTCCATCACACTCCCTCCTGCATAGCATCTCAGCACCATATTTTCTTCCCTTTCAATATCTCAACCAACACCCCCTTTTAAGGCAATAGTGTATACTAGGGTTACTGAGTGAGCTATTTTTTAATTTTTTTTTTTTTAGAAAGTTCTGTTTAATGTTTGAGCATATCAACCGGGATTCATTAAGCCAAGAGGCAGGGTATCATACCCCAAATCTGCAGTAACTGCCATGGACTCCAATGGCAGTTTGTGCTGGATAGGTGTGTGATACCCCACATCATTGCTTGACGAATCCAGTCCATAATTGATTCCCAGTGTTCCATCCAGTTCTGAGCTTCAGAGCAAAAGGTGAGTAGGAGGAAGCTCCTCCCAGGGCGTACTGTTCAGTATATGCCAAGGGAACTCTACGGACCTGAGTCTGCCCTTTTAGTAGCTCTGCTCTATGCCTCCTGATTTCCCTGCTATAAACCATCACAAACAAACCACACACTGGAAGGCACCATATAATCTCACTGTAGCCCATGCCCAGAACTAGACTTTTGATCAGGGGCCCCTGTTTGTTGGCCTAGTGAGCCCCCCTCTCGCACACCTCCTCAGTCTCTCACACATCTCTATTTCTCACCCCCTTCTCAGACTCCCCCACTTCATCCTCTCCCTCCCTCTCATGTATTTCTCCCTCCACTGTCTCTCCCTCCCCAACCTCTAACACTCCCTCTCTTCCACCCCCACCTCTCCCCATTCTCTCTTATACCCCCACCTCTGCCCTCACTCTTATACCCCACCTTTCCCATTCCATCTCTTACACCCCCTCCTAGTCTCCCTCCCTCTTACACCCCTTCTCTCCTTCTCTCTTGCTACACCTTTCTTCCCTGCCTCGCTCCCTTTCTGCCCTCTCTCGCTTGCTCATTTCTCCTCCCTGTCTCTCTCATACCCCCCTTTGCTATCTTACTTCTCCTCTCTCTCCTCCACTTCTCAACCTCCCTCTATTATACAACCTCTCCCTTTGCTCTCTTATACCCTTTTCTTGCTCACTCTCTCCCCCCTCCTCACACTCAATTCCCCCATCACACACTCAATTCCCCCATCACGTCCTCACACCCAATACTCTCTCCTCACACCAAAAACACCTCCATCCTTCACACTCAATAACCTCATCCTCTCCTCACACTCAATGCTCTCCCTTCTCACACTCAATAACTCCTCCCCTCCTCACACTCAATAACCCCTCCCCTCCTCACACTCAATACCCCCCTCATCTCACACTCAATACCCAGGGCCGCAGACAGATTTTCCGGGGCCCAGGGCTAGTTACGTCTGCCCTCCCGGTGGTATTGCAAGCCCCCCCCCCCATTTCCCACCTCACGTGCCCCCTGTATTTCCCACCCTCTTCCCATGTATTTCTATCCTCTCCATCTCACTTCCTCTTCCTCACTCACACCCTCTCACTTCCCCCCTCCTGCCTTGCATGTATTTCTCTCCCCTGCGTCTCACTCCCTCTTTCTCTTACTCACTCCCTCCTCCCATCTCTTATCTCACTTGCCCCACCATCTGTCAATTACCCCACTCACTCAATCTCCCCTCACAAAATACATACCAAAAAAGCCCACCCCCTTAAATACATATAACCCCACCCCCAATACATATTAAAAATACACCCACCCCAACACATAATAAAAATACACCACCACCCCCCCAATACATATTAAAAATACACTCCCCCATCTACTATATATTTGTGAAATCACTGTATGTCTGCGTCCCAAGGGTCAATCGCATTGGACCTTGGCCCTGTCACTCCGGCTCAGGCCATGCCCGCCCCCGCACACCTCTCATTGGCCTACGTCCAACACCAATGCCACACTGTCCCACCCCTCACTGACTCTCATTGGCCTGCGTCCAATGCCCGCCCCCGCACACCTCTCATTGGCCTGCGTCCCACCCCTCACTGACTCTCATTGGCCTGCGTCCAATGCCCGCCCCCGCACACCTCTCATTGGCCTGCGTCCCACCCCTCACTGACTCTCATTGGCCTGCGTCCAATGCCCGCCCCCGCACACCTCTCATTGGCCTGCGTCCAACACCAATGCCCTAATACAGTGTTTCCCAAACTGTGCGCCGCGGCGCCCTGGTGCGCCGTGGCTTGGCTAGAGGGGCGCCGCGATCAGGGCAGCCAGCAGCGGGAAACAAGGGCTGCTAGCTCATTTAAAAAAAAAAAAAAAAAAACCTCTGAGGGGAAGCAGAGGAGCGGTCACGTGACCGCTCCCATCCAATGGGACTGCAGCCTGCCCGGCATTGCAACTTCAGTGCCCGGCATTGCAACTACAAAGCCACCAGACAGCTGTGTGTGTGTGTGTGTGTGTGTGTGTGTGTGTGTGTGTGTAAAACGGGCTGCAGGGTGTGTGTGTGTATATATGTATATATGTGTGGTGTGTGTGTGTATATATGTATATATGTGTGGTGTGTGTGTGTGTGTGTGTGTGTGGTGTATATATATATATGTATGTATGTGGTGAGTGTGTGTGTGGTGTATGTGTGGTGTATATTGTGACAAACGCCCCTCTTTTGTAGTGCTGACGTCTGTCTGGGTTCTTCCCGACACAGTCTTCTAGGGTTAATTATACAACAAACAGGATCATGCAAAGTATTATGCTGCTTAACTCAGGCTTCTGCCTGCTTTATTTTCATCCAAGTAAGGTACTGCAGCTTTAACATGTGTAGGTTAGAGGTACTCAGATACTTTCATTCAGCAGTTCACACATTTCAGTGTTACAATATTTCCCACACTGTTATTTCAAGAAATAAAACCAAAATCATATAAGCAAATCCTATCCCTTTCAGGGATCTAACTACAAATCAGAATCAGTCTCTCTAACAGCTGCTGGCCAACTAAACTGGTTCCCCAGCTTAAAACAATGCTCTCTCATTTAGGGACACAAGATACAGCACAGTCTTTTAGCAACAGC
The DNA here is from genome assembly GCF_040206685.1 of Ascaphus truei. Taxonomy (NCBI): domain Eukaryota; kingdom Metazoa; phylum Chordata; class Amphibia; order Anura; family Ascaphidae; genus Ascaphus; species Ascaphus truei. The sequence continues at coordinate 13,734,308 of NC_134490.1, read as the reverse complement.
AGTAATCATTTGTTTTGTCTTATCTGTTCGTGGTGTCCAGGCAAATCCTCTGGTACTGTCATACGTGGAGAGGCCGTCAACCTCGATACTGGATGCAGGAGAGTAGCGACACCCCCAGCCCCCAGGCTCCAAGGAGAGAGAGAGAAATGCAAAACCTCTCTGCTCTAAATACCTGTGCATGTGATTAGAAGAGCAGGTGAGGGAGAACTAGAGCCATTGTAATCTGTGGTCTGGATTTTCCATCCAGCTGCCTGAGTTAATGGGAAGCTGTGGAACGGATCATTAACTATTCCTGCACTTTCTGCTCTAAAATGGGGCAGAAAGCTGCCTAACATCTTTGGACTATGTCACATATCCCCCTCCCCAGCTCACACCTACTGGGGTGAGCGACCATGGACCTCACTGGGGTGAGCGTCCTACCTGAAATACTTGAGCTAACTCCTCAGTACAACATTAAGTATTTACATGACACGAATATGAACTTTTCCCACGGCAATTATGGACAATAGGTTTCGTCATAAGAGACTATATTTGGCAAACATATTTTGTTGCTCTCTATTAGGGAACTATTTTGAAAAATAAGTGTCTAGCACACATTCTTACAACCCAGGATATGCTAAATATATTCAGAAAACCAGACAATTTCTATTACCTCCCTGGGTTGTTCTACTCTAGAATATGAACCTCATTATATAATTTACCAACTGAAAGGGCCATCAACCCTGTATATTAATTTGTAGTTTAGCTACATTTTCAACACAGAGAACCAATATAACATTGTAATATTGACAAAATGCTTATTTGCATAGTTAAGTGTCCGTGACATAGTCCACACGTGTAATAACAAAAAAAATATCGGTCAATCCCCCAAACTTTTTTTTTTTTTTTTTTTTTTTTTGACTTCCAGTCTATTGCATCCTTTGACTTTATTTCATAGCCCGCTGCAACCTGCAAATGCCTGGACTGTTTCTTTAGCTTCTGATGAGACCCTTGGACCAGATTCTCCTTGCTCCACAGTGTGGTCCAGATTGGTGAGATATGGAACTATTCAGGCGCCGTGTTAACCTTCGTTGTTTTTTCTTTTCAATCTTTGATTTCCCTTTTGTGGCCATTACCAGGCCTTTGGGTTTTGGAGACCTAGTTGCCTCTGTACAAACGTAGTCCATATTAACCACGTCATCAGGATCTGTCAACAAGTTTGTGTTTTCAGGAACTGCCACCCACTTGGCTAAAACATCTTCTGTGGTGTCCTGGGTGTGTCCACTAGTTTGATAATCTTCTGGACAACGTAAATGAAATTGAGGATCTGGATTTTTGAATTCCAGATCAGGGAGTATATTCTCAGGAGGGTGCCTATCTGTTTCTGGAATAACAGCAGCACAATCAAAGTCAATTCTTTCTCCTTCCTCTTTGTCATCAGTGAGGGCATTGAGTTTACTTTCCCTGGTGTCCTTTTGTGACCGTGTCTCTTTTAGCCTTGGAATCTCTTTCTCCAACTTCATTTTTATTGCAAATCGTAATATTGCAACAGCATTGAAGATACACGTATAGGAACGTACAGCTTGCTTGGTTAGGAGGTAGGATTGATAGCCCGACTGAACCACTTTAGCCGCTTCTCCCATGTCCGTCATCTGTTTCAGAGCGAGGTTTAACTCTGTTTCATTTTCTCTATTCTTGACCTGCAGCTGCAGGTGCTCCTTCCGGGTCTTGTCCAGCTCCAGCTGCAGCCGGGCCCCCTCATTTGCCGTGTGGTCCAGCTGCTTGTAGATATCGGCCATCTCGCTTTTATAGCGCAGTGTCAGGCAAACCACCCGACGGACGGACACCTCCTCTCTCTTGGCGCACTGTATCTCGCGCTCAGCCATCTGCTTCTGCAGCTCTTCAACCTGATCGTGCCAGACCTCCCTCAGGGTCTTCACCTCTTTCTGGTGCTTGCTCTGGGTGTGCATCAATGCATTCTGTAGTGCTTCCTGCACTTCTAATTTTTCCTGAGTCAACTGTTTCTTTACTTTTTCTGCTTGGTCAGTCAAATCTGAATTTTCCAATTTCAGAGTCTCATTTTCTTGCTTTACAGTCTCTAACTCACTTAGGGCAATCTCATAGGTTTGCTTCAACATTCCCAGCTCTGTGTTCAGACCGTGGCCCTCCAGGCGTGAGTTTTGCACCTCTGTGCTGAGCGTGTGCACCTCTTGTAGAGCCTTCCCGTATTTCTGTTTTAGGATAGCAATCAATTTGTCAGACTTAATCTGTTTTTCATCCATGGTGGCAATTACGGTGTTGGCCTTTTCCAGCCTAGTCGTCACCTCTTCCAGCTCACTCCGTAAGAGAGACTCTGTTTTCTTCAAAGCCTCGTACTCCTGTAAAGCTGGAAGTATACACCTCTGTAACTCGGCGTTCGCTTCTCGCACCTTATTGTTAGATTCTTGCTCCTTCTTCCAACATTCTCGCTCCTTCATCAATCCCTGCCGCAGGACTTCATAATCATGGCGGGCAGCTTGGAGTGCAGAAACCAAAGCCTCTTTATCCTGGTTCAAGGATTCAGCTTCCCTTTGCTCCTCCTTTTCCTTTGCCACTGTTCCCGTGACAATTCTGCCGGTCACTCCGGTCTGCAGCACATCTCGGCGCCTTTCTGACGCATGTCCTGACAGCGCAGGTTCAAGTGGCTCGGTCACTTCCCCTGTGACTTGAGGAACAGTTTTCTTTTTCTTCTTTCTTTTTGCTTTATTAGCTCCAGAGATATCAGTGGTACTGGGCACACGCTCACTGGTATCAGCTTCCACATCTTGCTTGCACTCACAGGGCGTTGCTTGCTTTTGCAGCTGTTTGTCTTTGAAAATTTTGGGGCACATATCTTCCATGTGACCTACTTTATGACAGGCCCAGCATACTAAATTCATCTGTGGGTACGTCTCTCCTCCAGGGGCCACATACGAGTCGTCGTCATCATCATCGTATGGCCTGAAGGGACACTGTTTTTCGAGATTATGTACATTACAAAACAAACATTTCACGTCGGCCATTTTAGAAGCCCGGCAGGGACAATTTGCTAGCTGCAATTTCACTCACTTCAGCAACTTGCATACAGCACTTGCTAGCTGCAAATTCACTCACTTCAGCAAAAGGCATTAGCTTTACAAACAGCACTTGCTAGATGCAATTTTTTTTTCTCTTCAGCAAAACATTTTGGTTTTCTGTTTGGGTTCAGGGTGCTATTGCATCTACACTTCGCACATTCTCTGTGTATGCTAGAAGCACAACTGATATACACAGTGGGACAGACTTCACTCATAGCATCTGTACTTTAGTTCAGCTGGGTGGCCATTTTAAACCCCCGCATTTATTTGCAAACCCACAGACTTTTAGTGTCTGCCCGCATTCTCCACCATATGTGACAAACGCCCCTCTTTTGTAGTGCTGACGTCTGTCTGGGTTCTTCCCGACACAGTCTTCTAGGGTTAATTATACAACAAACAGGATCATGCAAAGTATTATGCTGCTTAACTCAGGCTTCTGCCTGCTTTATTTTCATCCAAGTAAGGTACTGCAGCTTTAACATGTGTAGGTTAGAGGTACTCAGATACTTTCATTCAGCAGTTCACACATTTCAGTGTTACAATATTTCCCACACTGTTATTTCAAGAAATAAAACCAAAATCATATAAGCAAATCCTATCCCTTTCAGGGATCTAACTACAAATCAAAATCAGTCTCTCTAACAGCTGCTGGCCAACTAAACTGGTTCCCCAGCTTAAAACAATGCTCTCTCATTTAGGGACACAAGATACAGCACAGTCTTTTAGCAACAGCAGTAATCATTTGTTTTGTCTTATCTGTTCGTGGTGTCCAGGCAAATCCTCTGGTACTGTCATACGTGGAGAGGCCGTCAACCTCGATACTGGATGCAGGAGAGTAGCGACACCCCCAGCCCCCAGGCTCCAAGGAGAGAGAGAGAAATGCAAAACCTCTCTGCTCTAAATACCTGTGCATGTGATTAGAAGAGCAGGTGAGGGAGAACTAGAGCCATTGTAATCTGTGGTCTGGATTTTCCATCCAGCTGCCTGAGTTAATGGGAAGCTGTGGAACGGATCATTAACTATTCCTGCACTTTCTGCTCTAAAATGGGGCAGAAAGCTGCCTAACATCTTTGGACTATGTCACAATATATATATATATATATATATATATATATATATATATATATATATATATATATATATATATATATATATATATATATATATATATATATATATATATATATATATATATATGTATATATGTGTGGTGTGTGTGTATATTTGTGTGGTGTGTGTGTGTATATATATATATATATATATATATATATATATATATATATATATGTGTGTGTGTGATGTGTGTGTGTGTGTGTGTGAATATATTTATCAAAGTTGCACAATGTTAATAATTTATTCTCACATGTCTTTTTTTTTTAAATGTTTAAAATATTATATAATATACACACACACACACAGCTACCAAGTGACAAACACACAGTGATACCCGCCTCCCAAGCGCGCTTGCTGTCTCCTCTGCCAGGACAGCAAAAAGCTCCTGGTAGAGCGAGCGGCAGCAAGCAAGAGCGAGCAGCAGCACCTACGCGCTTACTATGTCCCAGGCCGGAGGAACTATAGCCGCGTTGATTACAGATGCAGGGGCTTTGTGCATCTGTTCAGCCCGGCTCAGCGACGCTGAGCTGCCTACGCTGAGAGAGGGAGGCCCGGCGCTCACGCTGGAGGAGCAGCACCGGGAGACAGATGTCTCCCAGCAGCACTGCAGCGTCACCCCCCCCCTCCCTCCCCACAGCACACCGGCCCTCCCCCCACGTGGCACAGGCCCCCGCACCACTGACCTCCCCCGTGCAGGGACCGGGCCGTTCAGCCATACCCTCCCCCACCCCCCGTATCTGTGTGTATTTATTTGTGTGTGTGTGTGTGTATCTGCATCAGTGTGTGTGTATCTGTGTGTATTTATTTGTGTGTGTGTGTGTATTTATTTGTGTGTGTGTATTTGTGTGTGTGTGTGTGTGTGTATTTATGTGTGTATTTATTTGTGTGTGTCTGAGAGAGAGAGTGAGGTCAGAGAGAGAGAGAGAGAGAGAGTGAGGTCAGAGAGAGAGAGAGAGTGAGGTCAGAGAGAGAGAGTGAGGTCATAGAGAGAGAGAGAGAGTGAGGTCATAGAGAGTGAGGTCAGAGAGAGAGAGAGAGAGGGGGGTCAGAGAGAGAGTGAGGTCAGAGAGAGAGAGAGAGTGAGGTCAGAGAGAGAGAGAGAGAGTGAGATCAGAGAGAGAGAGAGAGTGAGGTCAGAGAGAGAGAGAGTGAGGTCAGAGAGAGAGAGAGTGAAGTCAGAGAGAGAGAGAGTGAGGTCAGGGAGAGAGAGAATGAGGTCAGAGAGAGAGTGAGGTCAGAGAGAGAGAGAGAGAGAGAGAGAGAGAGAGAGAGTGAGGTCAGAGAGAGAGAGAGAGAGAGAGAGTGAGGTCAGAGAGAGAGAGAGAGTGAGGTCAGAGAGAGAGAGAGTGAGGTCAGAGAGAGAGAGTGAGGTCAGAGAGAGAGAGAGTGAGGTCAGAGAGAGAGAGAGAGAGAGAGAGTGAGGTCAGAGAGAGAGAGTGAGGTCAGAGAGAGAGAGAGAGAGTGAGGTCAGAGAGAGAGAGAGAGTGAGGTCAGAGAGAGAGAGAGTGAGGTCAGAGAGAGTGAGGTCAGAGAGAGAGTGAGGTCAGAGAGAGAGAGTGTGAGGTCAGAGAGAGAGGGAGGTCAGAGAGAATGTGAGGTCAGAGAGAGTGTGAGGTCAGAGAGAGTGTGAGGTCAGAGAGAGAGAGAGAGTGAGGTCAGAGAGAGTGTGAGGTCAGAGAGAGAGAGAGAGGGAGGTCAGAGAGAATGTGAGGTCAGAGGTCAGAGAGAGAGAGAGTGTGAGGTCAGAGAGAGAGAGAGTGTGAGGTCAGAGAGAGAGAGTGTGAGGTCAGAGAGAGAGAGTTCTGAGAGAGAGAGTGAGGAGAGAGAGTGAGGTCAGAGAGAGAGAGTGCGGTCAGAGAGAGGTCAGAGAGAGAGAGAGTGAGGTCAGAGAGAGTTAGAGTGTGTGAGAGAGAGTGAGAGTGTCTGAGAGAGACACCAACTGCGCACTGCAACTGTTAGGTATGTTTGTACACCTATGTATGTATGTACACCTTTGTTTTTACTTTGGGCGCCGCGTAAAAATCCTGATCGCCTTGGGGAGCCTTGAAAAAATTCTGATTGCCTTGGGGAGCCTTGAACCGAAAAAGTTTGGGAACCACTGCCCTAATACTTCCACACTGTCCCACCCCTAACTGAGTTTTGGGAACGCTTTGCTTTTGCAACACCTAATCCTCTAATCCTCAACCTGCTCTGGGGCCACGCTTCACAGCTATCAAAACCTTCACGTCTGCTACCACAGACTGCCGAATCAGGTACAGAATCTACACACAACGCACAAACACAGCACACACACACATTCACACAACACCAAACACTGCAGACTGCCTCTTCAATCCCCCCCTCCCCTCCACGCCACACATCTCCCTCCCGCAACCGGACCGCGAGGCCGCGGCCTCCACTCACACACCATGGCAACGATGTCCCTCCCCCTATCCCGCCACCTCACACAGTGTAGCTCCCGCGAACCGCACAGCACGCCTCATCTCCTGCACCTCACACAGCTCCCTACCGCAACCAGACCGCGAGGCCCCCTACCCCGCTACACCATGCCACCAATGTCCCTCCCCCTATCCCGCTAGCTCACACAGTGTAGCTCCCGCGAACCGCACAGCACGCCTCACATCTCCTGCACCTCACACAGCTCCCTACCGCAACCAGACCGGAAGGCCCCCTACCCCGCTACACCATGCCACCAATGTCCCTCCCCCTATCCCGCTAGCTCACACAGTGTAGCTCCCGCGAACCGCACAGCACGCCTCCCATCTCCTGCACCTCACACATCTCCCTACCGCAACCGGACCGCGAGGCCCCCTACCCCGCTACACCATGCCACCAATGTCCCACCCCCATCCCGCTACCTCACACAGTGTAGCTCCCGCTACACACCACTCCCTCCCGCTACACACCACTCCCTCCCGCTCCATTCCCTCCCAGGCGGGGGAACAGGCTGCCACGCGGCGCCTAAGATGGCGGACCCCCTTCCTCCCTCGCGCTCCATTCCCTCCCGCTCCACTCACCACCCTCCCGCTCCATTCCCTCGCGCTCCACTCACCACTCCCTCCCGCTACACACCACTCCCTCCCGCTACACACCACTCCCTCCCGCTACACTCACCTCCCTCCCCGGCGGGGGAACAGGCTGCCACGCGGCGCGTAAGATGGCGGACCCCCTTCCTCCCTCGCGGCGCCGAGTGAGAAGATGGCGGCGGCCGGAAGTACAGGTAGGTGTCGCGTGTGTGTGTGTGTGTGTGTGTGTGTGACACTGCCCCCCCTCCTGTCCACTGCCCCCCCTCCTGTCCACTGCCCCCCCTCCTGTCCACTGCCCCCCCTCCTGTCCACTGCCCCCCCTCCTGTCCACTGCCCCCCCTCCTCCTGTCCACTTCCCCCCCCCTCCTGTCCACAGCCCCCCCTCCTGTCCACAGCCCCCCCCCTCCTGTCCACAGCCCCACCCCTCCTGTCCACTGCCCCCCCTCTCCTGTCCACTGCCCCCCCTCTCCTGTCCACTGCCCCCCTCTCCTGTCCACAGCCCCCCCCTCCTGTCCACTGCCCCCCCTCTCCTGTCCACTGCCCCCCCTCTCCTGTCCACTGCCCCCCCCTCTCCTGTCCATTGCCCCCCCTCTCCTGTCCACTGCCCCCCCTCTCCTGTCCACTGCCCCCCCTCTCCTGTCCACTGCCCCCCTCTCCTGTCCACTGCCCCCCTCTCCTGTCCACTGCCCCCCCCTCCTGTCCACTGCCCCCCCTCCTGTCCACTGCCCCCCTCCTCCTGTCCACTGTCCACCCCCTCCTGTCCACTGTCCACCCCCTCCTGTCCACTGTCCACTGCCCCCCCCTCCTGTCCACTGTCCACCCCCTCCTGTCCACTGTCCACTGCCCCCCCCTCCTGTCCACTGCCCCCCCTCCTGTCTACTGCGCCCCCTACTGTCCACTGCCCCCCCTACTGTCCACTGCCCCCCCTCCTGTCCACTGCCCCCCCCCCTCCTGTCCACTGCCCCCCCCCCTCCTGTCCACTGCCCCCCCCCTCCTGTCCACTGCCCCCCCCTCCTGTCCACTGCCTCCCCCCTCCTGTCCACTGCCCCCCCCCTCCTGTCCACTGCCCCCCCCTCCTGTCCACTGCCCCCCCCTCCTGTCCACTGCCCCCCCTCCTGTCCACTGCCCCCCCCTCCTGTCTACTGCCCCCCCTCCTGTCCACTGCCCACCCCTCCTGTCCACTGCATCCCCCTCCTGTCCACTGCCCCCCCCTCCTGTCCACTGCCCCCCTTCCTGTCCACTGCCCCCCCTCCCCCCTCCCCCCTTCCCACCGCCTCCCCTCCCCCTTCCCACCGCCTCCCCTCCCCCTTCCCACCGCCTCCCCTCCCCCTTCCCACCGCCTCCCCCCCCTTCCCACCGCCTCCCCCCCTTCCCACCGCCTCCCCCCCTTCCCACCGCCTCCCCTCCCCCTTCCCACCGCCCCCCCCCTTCCCACCGCCCCCCCCCCAACCACCCCCCCCCACCGCCCCCCCCCCTTCCCACCGCCCCCCCCCTTCCCACCGCCCCTTCCCACCGCCCCCCCCTTCCCACCGCCCCTTCCCACCGCCTCCCTTCCCACCGCCTCCCTTCCCACCGCCTCCCCACCCCCTTCCCACCGCCTCCCCACCCCCTTCCCACCGCCCCTTCCCACCGCCCCCCCCTTCCCACCGCCCCTTCCCACCGCCTCCCTTCCCACCGCCTCCCTTCCCACCGCCTCCCCACCCCCCTTGCCACCGCCTCCCCACCCCCTTGCCACCGCCTCCCCACCCCCTTCCCACCGCCTCCCCCCCCCTTCCCACCGCCTCCCCCTCCTTCCCACCGCCTCCCCCCCCTTCCCACCGCCTCCCCCTCCCCTTCCCACCGCCTCCCCCCCCCTTCCCACCGCCTCCCCCCCCTTCCCCCTCCGCTCTCCTTTCCCCCCCCTCCGCTCCCCTTTCCCCCCCTCCGCTCCCCTTTCCCCCCCCTCCGCTCCCCTTTCCCCCCCCTCCGCTCCCCTTTCCCCCCCTCCGCTCCCCTTTCCCCCCCTCCGCTCCCCTTTCCCCCCCCTCCGCTCCCTTTTCCCCCCCTCCGCTCCCCTCCACCCCCCCCTCCCCTCCCCTCCTGCACCCCCCTCCCCTCCACCCCCCTCCCCTCCCACCCCCTCCCACCCCTTCCCCCCCCCCGCTCCTCTAACCCTTCCCCCCCCCGCTCCTCTAACCCTTCCCCCCCCCGCTCCTCTAACCCTTCCCCCCCCCGCTCCTCTAACCCTTCCCCCCTCTTCTAACCCTTCCCCCCTCCTCTAACCTTTCCCCCTCCTCCACCCCTTGCCCCCCTCCTCCACCCCTTGCCCCCCTCCTCCACCCCTTGCCCCCCTCCTCCACCCCTTGCCCCCCTCCACCACCCCCTCCTCCCCTTCCCGCCGCCCTTCGCCTTCCTGCCCGCCTTACCGCCTCCCCACCCCCTCCTCTGCCTTTCACCCGCCCCTACTCCGGCCGCCTCTGCCTTTCACCCACCGCCTCACAGCCGCTGCACGCACTCAACAGACACCCGCCACACTCGACACATACCTGCCGCCACACACACCTGCTGCCTCCCGCCTCTACGCACCGACATCACTGTCCCACCGCCTCACACCCTAGCAGGACCCCCACGCACAGACAGCACTCACAACCCACGCGCCACCCGCCGCCTCACACCCTAGCAGGACCCCCACTCACAGACAGCACTCACAACCCACGCGCCACCCGCCGCCTCACACCCTAGCAGGACCCCCACTCACAGACAGCACTCACAACCCACGCGCCACCCGCCGCCTCACACCCTAGCAGGACCCACACTCACAGACAGCACTCACAACCCACGTGCCACCCGCCGCCTCACACCCTAGCTGGACCCCCACTCACAGACAGCACTCACAACCCACGCACCACCCGCCGCCTCACACCCTAGCAGGACCCCCACTCGCAGACAGCACTCACAACCCACGTGCCACCCGCCGCCTCACACCCTAGCTGGACACACGCCTCACATTTTTACATCACTTATGGCACCAAAATATACATTGTACTGTGGTGTGGTTACAATAAACCATTTTTATACAACATCGTATTACATTTTCTTCCATCTTTCTTTTCAATATTATTATCCAACCTTTACAACAAATACTCACCTATTGTTCCACAATTTATAAATAATACTACCTATTACGCATTTACATCCCGGGCAACGCCGGGTCTCTCAGCTAGTAACATATAAAATACACCACCCATACATATAAAAAATACATCCCTCAATACATATGAAAAAAATGCCAACCCAATACATTTGTAGCAGGGTACCCTCTCTTGCCTCCTCCCTGACAGTGGTCCCGTTAAGTGGGAGGGTTTAGTGCGCTGTGTCGGCCATGTTGTTGTTGGCACAGTTACATACATATGGACTGTGTGTAAGGCAGCGGCCATCCTGAGGTTGGCGCTGCAGGAAGAGGAGGTCCTATTGTACAGGATTTCCTGTGCGGACAGGAGGCGGCGTGCTCAGTCCTGACAGAGCTAGCGAAGGGAGAGGTAGTGTGTGGGGCACTAGTCAAGCCCCCTGGACTAGGCCAGACCCATTCGCTGCAGGACCCAGATAGTATCCCCTACACAGTAGTGGATGTATTGTAGGGTCGGCTAATAGTAAGGGACTTGCCCCCTTAGTATATGGACGACTAGGCGGAGCAGATGGAACCACAGCAGAGGATTCCCCAGGCCTGGTGGAATCGATCGTGCTGTGCTATTGGATGTAAGGCGAGAGAGGGATTGTGTTGATGGCTCTGCATCGTGGGACCACGCTTGCCGCTGTCTACATATCCCCTGGTGTACTCAAGAAGACAGGAAGGTATCACCACATTTACGAACACCACACCGGGAGGGTAGCTCTGCCCTCACATATATCTGGGTGGGACTATTTGGACGGACCATTGGGTTTTAGGTGCCCAGGGCGCCTCAGTACTTTGGGGAATGTTTACTGTGACGTGTGTATACTGTATTGCTGAGACTGTGGGGCCATAGTAAATAGGTTGTACATACTTTGTTGTGATTGTGGTTATTGGAGGTATATCAGTTACCCTGAGGGGCTATCCCACCAACGCAGGGATCCTCATAGGTGGAGGCGCAGCAACAGCCACCCCAGGCTCCCAAAGCACGGATGCTTAGGCCTTATAAGCCTAACAGGTAGCATTATAACACCCATATCTCCCTGAGTAGGAGGGAAAGGGAGTTACACATATATATTTAAAAAAAACACAGACATACCTTGTGGATGTTCAGGCCGGGGACCGGTGTCTGCAGGTAGCCCAGCTGGCCAGTGCTACATGTTGGGCCCGACCTCTGACCAGGCCTGGCTGCCGGTCCTCGGCTCTCCATCAGCTGCAGGCCTCTTCCTTACTCTGTCCCACGTGTTTCCAATGCTGGCACATGCACCAGAAGCTGGGCCAAGTTTACTTCCAGCAAGTTGACGTCAGAGAGGTCGTCGCACGTCAGTGTTGGAAGCTCGGTGTGGGACAGAGTAGGAAGAGACCTGCATCTGAGGGGCAGCCGGGGCCCAGCCGCGAGAGGATTGTCAGCCGGACCTGGCCAGAGGTTGGGCCCAACTTGCAGTGCCAGCAAACCTGGCCCCCCACAGCCACTAGGCCACCTGTCATGACTGTCCCCCCTGTGGGCAACCCTGTAAATACCCCCATCCTCTCCTCTCACTTAATACCCCCATCCTCACCCTCAATACCCCTTCCCTCCCCTCTTCACACTCAATAGCTGTCCCAGCTCTCCCCTGTTGGAGGCCCTGAATACTATACTGATGAATGTACTTTCCTTCTCTAGCCATGGCATCTGACACTCAGTACTAGTGACATATGCTTCCCAGCTGCTCTGCTCACAGTGAACATATAATGGTTACTTTATTGTCTCTTCAGCTACTGTACATGTAGAGATGGGTGAATGCGGATCCGCAGCGGATTGGCCGATACCTTTTGTCTGCTGCTTTCAGCAGATCAATCCCAAAAAGGGTGATTCACGTTTTGCGTTTTATTGTTATTATTAGCAAGACACTCCTTAAGAATCCACCACGGATTGTGTCCAATGGTGGTTTATGATGAATCCACGTGAATTAAAACCGCCCTAATCCATTTGCCGATTTTACACCGGGAAATGGATTTTGGGGGAAACATGCGAGAAAATCTGGGAAACGGATCTCAACATGACGCATTTTAATAACAGGGAAGATTCAAATTTCTGGTAACTGTGTTGGGGATGAAGAAGGTCATATTTGTTAAAGAAGAAACCTATGAGGCTTTCAAAGCTCTATGCACTATAATTTCATCTCTGAAGAACTCTGATGTAGGTCAACTAAAAGGTATCACAACTATACAAAAGCATGCAAACCTCTGCAAAATGTACCAGTTCTCAGACTGTGTTCACCACATGGACTAGAAACTCGCACATTTTTCAGTCTAATTTGTTGAGGCATTCAAAGATCAGTGGTAACCTGCTAATTAAAGTAGGTCTTTATTCTTGAAATAAAGAGCCTTTAAACTGACCTATTTTTTTCACTTTACAGCATTAAGCTCTCAGAGCAATTAGAGATTAGTGACCTGTATTGATTGGTGTTTAGTAGGAATGGACAAATTTAAACAAGCATGGAAGAAATACAATTTGAACACATTGGCCTTCTGGATAACACCCGTTTACAGTTTTCAGTTACTGCTATGCAGAGGTTCTTGCCACGATATATATATATATATATATATATATATATATATATATATATATATATACATATGTGTGTGTGTATATATATATATATATATATATATATATATATATATATATATATATATATATATATATGTGTATATATATATATATATATATAAATTTATATATAGGCAAACGACTCCCTTTGTGTAGCGCTGCCGTTTGCCCAGACTCTTCGCGACACAGTCCTCTACGGTTATGAGACAAAAGGATAATATGAAGCATTATATGGCTTAACTCAGGCTTCTGCCTGCTTTATTTCATCCCACTAGGGAACTGCTGCTTTAGCAAATACTCATTGGAGGCACTCAGCCATTAACCTTCAGCGGTTTACTCATATCAGTGACACTAAACATTTTAAAAGCCGTCACTTTAAAAAACAAAAGAAATCATAAAAATAACACCTATCCCTTTTAGGGATCTAACTACAGAGTAGTATAAGCTTTTTTAACTGTTGCTGGGCCAATTAACCTGGTTCCACAGCCTAAAGAATACCCTCTCATTTAGGGTCACTAGATACACAATAATCCACAGTCTTTAGACACAGCTTAACTGATAGATGGGGACAGCGTCCCAAGTGTCCAGGCAATTGTTCCAAACACTGCAACTCATGAAGGGGGCAGAAATAGGGCAGAAATGTGCAAAGAGCCAACAGTGTATACAGCCCTTTACAAAAGATGTGTGTGGAGTTGGTGTATATCAATGGTGTGTGTAGGTGTGGAAATGTAAGAGGCTGTAGCATTACTAAAAGTGTGTATAGAAACTATGTGGTCCCTATTGGTATATAGGGATGGAATTGCATAGAGTATTTGTATGTGTAAAAGACAGCTGTGTGTGCATATATACAGTATATATATATATATATATATATATATATATATACAATGCAATATGTATGGACATGGCATTTAGCACTCATGGGAAGAGAGTTCTCTCATGTCAATAGTAACTCATAAAACTTTGGTCTTGGTTTAGGCCATCGCTAAGTGTCCCGAACAGTTGCATAAATTTGTATTCATGCAACCGTGTCTCTTTCGGTGTTCTAAGATTACCTTTGAGTATGGCAACCTTCAGATATTTCATCTTGTGGCCTGAGTCAAAGAAATGCTCGCCGGGAGGACTGTCTCTTGTTCCGGGTGTGATGCTGTGACGATGCATACTCATTCTCTTCTTTAGCCCATGCCCCGTCTCATCTATGTAGTAGCAGACCCCTGGGCATTTCATGCACATAATGAGGTACATGACATTGCTAGAGGAACAGGTGCTAACTTATTTAAAGTCCATATATCAAACCTGTAGGCTACTCACAAATGAAATAATGGAAGTACTGAAGATAAACACAAAACCAGGAGACCACAGAATCTCCCAAAAGATCACCAGTAGTTGAACTCCATGGCTGCTGAGCTAAAGGAGGTTAAATACTCCTGGTTTTGTGTTCATGTGTAACACCATTCCTATGCACTGGCTGTGTTTTGATTGATTATTTAATATATTACTGAAATTGGTGAGCGGACAACCACAAGTTAAGTTATAAGTACTGAAGATACCAATGTTCTTGTTTAAGTGCCCTATATTTCCCCCTATATCCTTAAAATACTTAACATAAATATGAGAAACTCCAGTCCTCAAGAACCCCCCCCCCCCCCCACTACCCAGCAGGTCAGGTTATCCCTGATTCAGCACAGGTGGTTCAATCAGTGGCTCCCAGCTTCAGTACAGGTGGCTCAATTAGTGTCTCAACCGCTGAATCTGGGATAGACTTTAAACCTGTCCTGTTGAGAACTGGAGTTGAGAACCTCTGATCTAAAGTGTATCAACAATTCCTTAAGCAGTAATTCATGTTGGAGATAGTATATACATTGGATAATTTTCAAAAGATATCAGATATCATCTGAGAAGGGAAGGATAGCATGGCCGGCTATTGATAAACTGGTCCAGCGGCAGGAAGGCTCACAGTTCAGATAAAAATCCTTTTATCAACCATAACAACTATGTAACTATAGTATATAAACTGTGTGCATTGATATTTTGATCATGGAGTCTTTTTGACAGTGAATAATAAACAACTTGACTTTGGAGCATATAAACATGTATTAGATACAGTATAAGGATACAATTAATATGAAGTACAAGTTTGGGTACTTATTAGCAGCTACTGTAGTCTGTGTGCTGTCAACAATGACACAATTTAACCCAAGCTTTCTGTTTTTTAACAAGCTATGCAAAGCTTTGTAAGCAGAACCAAGAAGGAATGTTTTTGTGACTTGTATTCTTTACTTCCAAAAAAGGGGCATTGGATTGCAATGTTATGGAAATGCTTAGAACTGATAGGAAATTGATGACAATAAAAGAATTGTATGTATGTGTCATTTTATTTATATAGTGCCAACAATGTAAGCAGCACTTTTATTTTGTAATTTAACATTGTATACGTTTCTAACTTTTTATATAAACCTTTTGCTAGGAGGACATGAAGGTGGAATGTGTCTTTAGTCGGTGCCTAACAATGTCCACAGCAATATGATCCAATAAATGTGGAAAAATAAATGTTCATCACCAAAATAAATTCATCAGTTGAGACCTCCATCCATATAAAACAAGCCTTGAGATTTGCAGTAGCATGGATTAAAAAGCATGGATTCTATCAATATGTCCAATGTGGTAATATATGAAAAGATATGGGATTACCTAGGTGTCTGGTGGAGAACTCTAGCTGTGCTGGACCAGACCGCAGAGACCAACGGGAATGTGGGGCCACAGAGATCTAACCCAACCACCTGCGATAACCCGCTTTGTGGAAACACGACACTAACAACCCTACAAAAGTCCTATAAAGCCTTATTGGAGGGAATACTCAGAAGCTGGATGGCTGGTGTGGGGTAGGTATGGCATGCTCCCTGCCACAAAGTAACAGAAGATCAAAAAAAAAAAAACAGGAATGGCGGTGCACAGCTCCAAAAGCAAAATGTGGGCTGGCGAGCAAAAGATCTAGGAAAAAACATATAGAATAAAAAAACAGAGGACCGCAAAGTAAATGGAGTTGATGGAGTCGGAAGTCACTGGTGACGGAAATGATGTCACTGCTGGCAGAAGAGGCCGTCAGTGTTGCCAGCTTCCACCAGGAGAAGTCACCATAGAGAAGAGGAAGGCAGCGCTGGAGACACACGCCCCTGAGTGATGCACCGAACAAACCCCCACCGAGTGATGCACCGATCGCCCCCCCCCCAAAGTTATGCACCGAACACCAACCCCCCGAGTGATGTGCCGAGCACCCCCCCAGTGAGCCGCCGAGCAACCCCCCTGTGTCCCTGTACCTCTGCCGGGGGGCTGGCTGTACCATCAGCAGTGTCCGCAGCTCCACCGGGAGGAGAAAGTCGGGGCTGCTCCGGGCAGGGTCTGCTCCGGCCGTGTCTCTGTACCTCTGCCAGGGGGAGAAGGAGAGGGGGGGGTGCTCCGACAGAAGGCACCAGCAGGACACTCACAGCCGTGTTCGCAGCTCCCCCAGGGGGGAGACTCAGACAAATCCCCCCCCCGTGTCCTCAGCTCTGCCGGGGGGGGGGGAGTGAGTCAAGAGAGAGTAGGGGAAGGATACAGAGAATAACACACACACCACACAGAGAGACACACATACATCACACACAGGGAGAGAGACACACACACTGACTGACACACATACACACACTGACTGACACAGACTGACTGACTGACACACACACACACACACACACACTCAAAGATTGACACACATACACACACAAACTGACTGACACACACTGACACACTAACACTGACACACACACTGACTGACACACACAGACACAAGGATTTCAGTTACTATAAATATAGAAGTGTAAATAGCTAAAACACGCATTCTAAGTCAAACCCCCCTCAGTGATGCTAAACACCCCCCCCCGAGTGATGCGCCGAGCACCCCCCCACAATGAGCCACAGAGAACCCCCCCAGTGAGCTACCAAGCACCCCCCCCGTGTCCCTGAACCTCCGCTGGTGGGCTGGCTGCACCATCATCAGTACTCACACAGTCGTGTCCGCAGCTCCGCCGGGGGGAGAGAGTGGAGGCTGCTCCGGGCAGGGGCTGCTCGGCCGTGTCTCCATACCTCCGTCAGGGGGGGATGGGAGGGGGGAGAATGAGAGAGGGGGAGGGCTACTCCGACAGATGGCACCAGCCACACTCACAGCTGTGTCCGCAACTCCGCCGGGGGGAAACTCAGACAGACCCCCCTCGTGTCTGCAGCTCCGCTGGGGGTTGGAGGAGTAAGAAGATGGGGGGGGGGGCAGGACACGGAGAATAACACACACACCATACAGCGAGAGACAAAAACACACACCATACACCATACACAGGGAGAGAGAGACACACACACACACACTGACTGACTGAGACACACTAACTGACTGACACACACAAACACACACTGACTGACACACACACACACTGACTGACACACACATAGTGACTGACACACACACACACACACACTGACACACACAAGGAATTCAGTTACTATAAATATAGAAGTGGAAATAGCTAAAACAAGCGTTCTAAATCAAATGTCTTTGCGTTTTGACACTAAAATTGTGTTTTGATTTTTAATTAAAAACATCACCATTACAAATGCAATTTCAGTGACAAAACAGTGACGAAAGACAAAGAAGTTTCACTTAAAATGCGCGTGATCGGCGCACACACAACTTTTTTTTCCCACAGAATTTTTGCACTCTGGACACTTTTTGCTTTTGCAGCTGTGCACCGCCATTGCTGGTTTTTTTTTGGTCTTACATTACAAGCACGTTTTCCTTTAATTTAAGTTTATAATAAAGTTTATTATAAATACATATTCAACCTGGAAACTAATAATAGATGTAGATCAAACAGCACATTCAAATAAAATACAGATATGAACATATCAGATATGTGTTGCAGCCTTAATTTATTAGATACAAGGAAGGGTTAACAGATTTAGCTATACCATAGGGACACAAAAGATGGTACCCACTAAGGAAGCAGTAGGAGGGAAGCAGTGAGCAAGTTTTCTACCAAAACCGAAAGAGGGGTCAACAACAGAACTTGTTTACTATAACAAGACACATTTCCCTAGCCAATTCCAATCTGGCTTTCGCCCTAAACACTCCACGGTAACTACCCTGCTAAAAGTTTGCAATGAAATCCAGTGTGGAATGGAACGGGGACAACTCACTGGTGCAGTTATCCTAGATTTTGCAAAGGCTTTTGATACAGTTGATCATGCTATCCTGCTTAACAAACTCCAGAGCTCTGGAATAGGGAAGCATGCTTTAAACTAGTTTCTGTCCTACCTATCAGGAAGATCCCAACATGTGTCCATCTCTGGCTCTAACTCCAACCCCCTGGATATCACCTGTGGTGTCCCGCAAGGCTCTGTTCTGGGGCTCCTACTCTTCTCAGTGTTCATTAATGATCTTCCCACAGCTTGTAAGGAAGCCTCAATACACATATATGCAGATGACACAATCCTATATGCACACAGCAATGGCCTCTCTGACCTTTAACACATACTTCAGTCTGACGTTTTGAGACTCGAAAACTGGATTTCCCAAAACAAACTGTTTTTAAACACCGACAAAACTGTAACAATGGTATTTGGGACCAAGACTACATTTTTAAAGCTTCCAGTGACTGAGCTCCAGATCAGAACCAATGCAAACACTACCCTAACTCTTGTTGCTAGTTTTAAATACCTGGGCATATGGTTTGACTCCCACTTAACATTCGGAATGCACATTGATACCCTGACATTCAAAACCTATGCCAAACTAGGTGTACTTTACAGGAACAAATCCTCCCTAAGCCTGCTGGTCAGAAAGCGTATTGCACAGCAGATGCTAATGCCAATTATCGACTATGGAGACAGAGTATATGGCTCGGCACCCCAAACCCACCTTGGCAAACTTGACACCTTCTACAATTCAATTTGTCGTTTCATTCTCCAATGCAACTACAACACACATCACTGCAAAATGCTCAAAGAACTAGATTGGTCATCACTCGAGTCTAGGTGCAAAATTCACCTTCCTGTCTTGCCTTCAAATACTTTCTGGGCAAACTACCCACCTATCTGAACAAGCTCATCACCCCTACCACATGCAGCACTTATCATTTGAGATCTGACTCCAAAAGACTGTTCATGGTCCCAAGGCTCAACAAAGTATCCAGCCGCTCCTCCTTCTCTTACCGTGCACCCTAAAACTGTAACAACCTACCGGAGACTCACATCCACCACCAGGTTAAGTTCATTCAAAACTAAGGCTGTCTCACATTTTAATCTGGTCTGTAACTGTTACATAAGCCTATAAGATACATCTTCTCTAACTGTGCATGCAATGTATTGAATATAATGTATACCCTGTTCATTTATGTAACTGTATTTGTAACCATTTGTCATATTAACTATTGCCAGGACATACTTGAAAACGAGAGGTAACTCTCAATGTATTACTTTCTGGTAAAACATTTTATAAATAAATAAATAAGTGCGTTGGTGTCGTTCAGTTGGATACACCACAATGGGAGAAGCTCAGGCACCTTGTAATCATCTCCTTAAGGTTGTTAAATGCTTTTAACCACAATTACTCTTGAATACCTTTAATTTTTTTCTGTCTATGAGGTGGAGAAAAGGAAGATTCCATCAAACACTACCAGCAGAAGAAGTGTTTAATATAAAGCATTGGCACTTGATAAACACCGAGTTGCTTGTGAAACTTATCATAATGAACTCCATATCACAAACTACGAAACTATATATATATATATTCTTTATTCTTTGTGTTTTATTCTTTCCTCCTCAATGTACCTGAGACTTCACCTGCTCTGAGACACACTATTAGAGGACTATGTAGAAAGATTAAGGGATACCGTTTTTCCATTTCCAGCAGCAATTATGACTTTGGGGCAGTGACTATATTTTATAATCAGATTTATGCACAGATGTATACATTATTGAGAAATACACTATATCACTTGATAGTCTGACACAATAACACTCTCAATCATCTTTTTATTAAACTATCTAAATGTTTAATACACTAAGGTATTTTTCTTTTTTTCTTTATATAGTACCAAGAGTGAACGCAGCTTTTTACAAAATTACAATACAGGGAAAATAAAGTACAATTAATGGGCATAAAAGTATCAAGTAAATATAACATAACACAAAGGGACACCCTGCCCCAAAGTTCTTACAAAAAGTGGTATATTGGGAGACTTAAACACACAGGAAAGTATAAGTGCAAGTCAGGGCGGTCAAGTGCAACTTGAGTCTGTATAGCAGGTGTAAATAATTTAATGACGCTTCTTTTAGGTTCATTTTCAGCTGGGGTTTAATAATGATACAGAATGTGTTTGAAGAATAGTGAGTGGTATATAGAGTAATCCCATAAGTATGGCAAGATGAGTGAATAAGGTTTAAGACATGAGAATTTTCAAACTTTTAAAAAAGTTTTTTTTAGCAAGATACAGGCATAGCAAATGTGGGCAAGTTTGCTCATCTCCACATGTTACCGCTCCCCAGATCTCAAGATGATGAAAGAGGGGAAAAAATATTTTCTACATTGAAGCAGAGACAAATGTTCAAAACTCCTCTCTTCGTGTCAGTTTAATACCAAAAATAAACTTGATACTGTACATATTCCTCTGGATGCATTGTGCCGGTAATGATCTCGGAGTGTCATCTGCTTCCAACATGGGAAGAGCTGGGAAACACAAGAAGTGCTGTAGGACAACAAATAAATTAAAATAACCTGTCTGTGTAATTTGCAGAGAGTTCCTCTTTAAGGAGTAACATTTATTGTTTGTTAGTACTAGACTTGAGATGTTTTTCTCTGTGGAGACGACCTGTTCTCTCCTTGTCTTCTCTGAAAATAATCACCCATCTACATCAGAACCATCCCAGTCTCTTTTCTTTTCATTCTCGTTTCAGCAGAGGTAGCAATCAATATCACCCGAGAGTCACACAAGGTTCACATACAACTTAAATGTTAAAAGACGGACGTGGCATAAAGAGTTTTCTGGAATCTCAGCATTTAAATTGCACACTGTTTTCCTGGTATCTGCTGCTGTGTATTTCTCACAATGTATTTACATCTTTAATTGGATTAACAAGAAAGTCCTGATCTTCTTAGTTTTACTTTCTCTAATTGCATTTCAGCCAAGAATGGAAATGTCCCCATAGCAAATGTATTCTTCAATACAGCGTTTGAATACATCCCAGTGGAATAAGTCAGTCCATTTTAAGTGGACATACTGTACACACGGAGGAGGCAAGACTGAATCATGGAAGTTGATGACAATGATGGCAGTTCAGAACAAGAAATCACTAACATTTTAAATAAAGAAACATAACCATAGAATTTGAACCACTTGGCTCACCTAGTAGGCCCGTCTTCCTATTTGATCCTTGGATTGTTTCTGTATTTGGGATAGCCTTATGGCATGTTTGAATTCCCTTACTCCATTGGAAGGCTATTAGAAAATTCACAAGTAATTGTTATTCATAAAGGGCAATATTTACTAAGCGGTGCTATTTCATAAGATACCTTTCGGGGATGGTAGACACATTATTATCCATTGACTTAAATAGTTCATATTGGGTCTTTTATGCCTTATGGAGTAGCACAGCTTAGTAAATATGGGCCATAGTCTGGTTACCTCTGATGATTTAAGAGCTGGCAGAAATATTGGAACAATATAATAAACCTATTGTATGTAACATACATCTAGTGACAGTTTACCTCAAGTGTTTCATTTCCCCATCAATTTAAATGGAATCAAATCCTACTGTATATAGGACAAGCACCTGATTATTATTATTATTATTATTACTACTACAAACTCTTGATACTGTATGTCACTCAGGAGTCTAACAACAGCCAGCCAGCAAAAAACAGCTAATGGAAGTATAAGATGCACCCAACTAAGGGAAGAATAAGATGCATCCAAATAAGGGAAGTATAAAATGCACCCAACTAAGGGAAGTATAAGATGCACCAAACTAAGGGAAGTATAAGATGCATCCAACTAAGGGAACTATACGATGCACCTAACTAAGGGACGTATAAGATGCATCCAACTAAGGGAAGTATAAGATGCATCCAACTAAGGGAAGTATAAGATGCACCCAACTAAGGGAAGTATACAATGCACCCAACTAAGGGCCTCATGCACTAAGCGCCGAAAAAATCTCTTCGTCAAGTGTTGCTGATAGGCATGATTTTGGCGATTTGCCCCCGCAGTATTCAGTAAGGGCCGAATCCATGCTGATCCCAGCCAAATCTCTGCGAAAGCAAAACGCCGATGAGCATGTCACGTACGACCCCCTGCTATCACGTGACCTGCATACGGGACAAGGGTTAATACCGACGCTCGCAAGCGCACCCACTCTTCACCCACTCAGGGGTCCCTCAAATGGGTTGTATCTCCCCTCAAGCCGTCCCAATATACCACCGCAACGAACAGCACACAAGTGAGCACGTGACTTTAGAAATGCAACCAGGGTTTATACACAAAGGCTTCTCTAGCAACCCCCCTTTCTCCTCTGCAAGGAACCAGCGAGTTAGCGTTAACCCCTACTCAATTGCACATCATAACCATCCACTGCCACCACCTGAGGTTATGCAGATATGATAAAAGATCTTAGACTAAAATATCCGCCAGGGCCTCAGGTCCCTGTTTATTATAGGAAAAACTATGCACTTAAACATAAAATCAGTTGTTGTAACATGTGCCCGAAATTAGCAAGTTATTCTCTCCAGCGTGTACAAAGTTCATTTAGAGCCCAAAGCATTACTTATTAAATGGTTTAAAATATATAAAAATACAGTGCTTGAATTACAGAAAATGTATTACAAAATAAACATACAATTACAATATAAGGCAGAACAGCTTCTTAAAATAAAAGGGGTAAAACAGAAAATCCTATACCGTACATTACCACATGCTATGGATTTTTCCCAGAGAGGCACTGGTTCAGAAGATGAGGTCTGCCATGCTATCCAAGCATGCCCCTGGTCAGATCTGACTTGTAACAATCTCCCCCAGACTTAGATACAATACTTTCTTATGATGGTGCCTTAAGCCCACCCCTTTCTACAGAATACTTTGAAGCTGCTCTTCTTTGATTAAAAAATTGACACCTTGAGTGGGCTATCCAGGATGGACCCCCGCCCCAAGTAAGTTCCTTTGAAATTCAGAGCAGACAGAAACAGTCCTGACCAGTTTCAAACCCAACATTTGGTATTTTGTTAAACAAGTGTAGCTCAGTAACCCCTCAAGCACCAAAGGGATTAAAAATACCCAATATCTCATGACATTATCATGACAGAGCCGGTGATAAAAAATCCTCGCTCCCAATAACCTGGCGATAGGCCGTTTCTGCAGATATGTGTTTGCAGCGGAGAGAGACCCGCCGCTCTCTCTGCGCAAATATCAGCAAAATAAAAACATATCAAAACAACTTTTACTGATGGTGTACATGTGCAGGGGGTCTCCGGAGCTGAATCGCATTGGTTTTAGGTCCGGGGACCCCCTGCTTCCCGAGATAAGGCCCCTTTATGAGGTGCCGGTATCCCTCTGCATTTAAATGTCCCGATCACGTGACCACAGAATGTAAACAAAGCAGAGGGATACCGGCACCCCATAAAGTGGCCTGTATCTCGGGAAGCAGGGGGTCCCCGGACCTAAAACCAAAGTGGTTTAACCCCTGGAGACCCTCTGCACATCTACACTATGAGTAAAACACATATATAAATAAACAATCATTCCTTACCTGTGCTATGGTAACCAAGCAGTATGAATGTATTTTTAATAATAGTGGACTGTGAGCAGAGGGTCCCCTGAGCTGAACCGCATTCCTTTGTGGACCAGGGACACCCTGCTTCACAAGTTACAGGCCCCGGAATGTGTCATCGGGTGGCAGTGTCGCCGCCATCTTTATAGCATCCCATTCGCGCCGTGCCCACTATAAATATGGCGGCGACACTATAACAAACCGGGGCCTGTAACTCGGGAAGCAGGGGGTCTCTGAGCCACAAATCAATGCAAATCAGCTCAGGAGCCCCCCTGCTTCCGTACAATATTATTAAAATACATAAATGCTGCTTCATTACCATAGCGGATATCCGCTAAGGCAATGAAGGAGTTAAGGCAGAATAGCATGTTTATTGGGGACATTTGCCCCCAATATACATTGCAATAAACAACATACACACCCTGTGTATTTAAAATACATAAACACCAATCAATACATTACATTCATATAGCACTCACCCATTTACGGCTGCCACGATGAAGGCCATCCTCATCTTCATCCTGGCCATGCCCCCTCCGCTGATGCAAAACATACACAAGAATAAAAACATCCAATGAAATGTCCCCTAACCCCTTAATCACCATAGCGGTTATTAACCGCTACAGTCATTAAGGGGTTAAACCACCCTCACCCACCACTCGGAAGGCCTACATACCCTCCCACACAAACCCCCCCTACAGTCATTAAGAGGCCTAACCACCCTCACCCACTACCCACAAGGGAGGCCTACCCACATACCTTGGAGCCAATACCCCGTCCCCCCACCCCCAGTACCCACAATAAAAACAATACACTGCCCCACAAAAAGCATCATTCTATTTATTAAATACATTACCCACCCCCTGTGCCCCCCATAAATACATGATTTATTATTTTACATACAGGATTCATACACCAGCCCCACGCGAGTCCGCGGCGGGCTGGTGGGTCACCTGACAGACCGTACCAGCAACTTGTTTCACACAGGTTCTGGAGGCCTGTTGGTGGGTCCCGCCAAGCGCCATGGCCCCAGGTGGTCTCCTTGGTGCACCGTGGGCCACAATTGGGTCCCCATGGTAGGCCCAAGGATGTCTGGGAGCCCCTGGTCAGACCCACAGGTGTCTGCGGGGCCTCGGGTGGTTCTCACGGGGGTCTGGGGAACTCACGAGTGCTCACTACGGGTCCGCGGTGCCCCCATGGATGTGGGACCACCGGTTCTTCCCCGCAGGCTATGGGTCCGCGGTGCCCCCACAGATGTGGGACCACTGGTTCATCCCCGCAGGTGTCACCCGTGGAACCACCAGCCTGATACCCGTGAGATACCCGAGGATACCGCAGGTGGTCTCCAGAGGTCTCACGCAGAACCAAGGAACCAACCCTGAATGTAAAAAAAATAAACCTGGCCTATACATTCAATACATACATCCCCCCCCCCCCCAACACCTACAGTACAATAATGTGCAAAATAACTATTATCCAGATAGGGATAATAGATTATTTGCCCATTATTAAACACATTAACTAGCATATTAAAATAAATAAAGTACTACGGACCTCATCAATAAGAAGCCCCCGTCGCCAGCAACATCTTTGTCTTTCGTTGTCCACAAAATACCTAGCCAATACATAGCCAATACATGACAATTACATTCAGATGTCAATTAACCCCTTAAACACCTTATCGGATATTAACCGCAAAGGTAATTAAGGGGTTAAGCCACACTGGCCAAAACACATGGTTTTCACGGCCCAATCAGGGCCATGGGAACCATGATGAAAATGTGACGTCATAGGCCTTTAAAAGCCTATGTCGTCTCATTTTGAAGGCAGACACCGAGGAGGAAGGACCTCCTACAGAAGAAGAAGGCCAGGGTGTGGCCGTAGAAGACATGAAGACCCCGGAAGAGAGCCGCGAATAGAGTAGAAGAATACAGATGAAGATGGATTACAAATAGAAGACCCGTGGATTGTTTTGGTTTTTTATTTTAATGTTAATTATTTTATGGTTTTTTATTTTATGGGTTCCTGTGCCTGGTGGATTGGTTCGAGAGTAAGCTGTTCAACGGGAATGGTGAGTGGGTCAAGTAATGGTAAGTGAACTAAAGAAATGTATTTTATTTAACTTGTTCTTTTTTTTTAAAGCTTTTTTACATGTGTATTTATTTATTTTTGGTATATCATTTCTTGCCACTGTATGTATGTATGTATGTATGTATGTATGTATGTATGTATGTATGTATGTATGTATGTATGTATGTCTAGATCGATATATACATACAGGGTAAGAAATGATGTTGTTTTAAAAGCTTGATTTGCTGTGTTTTAAATTATTTTGGCTATGCTGCTATGCATAAATGTGTGTGTCATGTATTTTAAAATGAGATAGGTGTAATTTTTGCTATTGTATGGTGTACTTTAGGTCAAGGTGAGGCTTGCTTTTGTATATTGTATTCTTGTTGGTACTTATATTTTGTCTGTATATATATATATACAGTGCTTGACAAATCACCCACAAATCTACTCGCCGAACCAAAAAATCTACTCGCCACCTAGTCCCGCCCCAACCCCGCCTTTAGTCCCGCCCCATGTCCCGCCCCCAACCCCGCCCCCAACCCCGCCTCTAATCCCGCCCCCAGCCCCGTATTTATAAAAACCATAAATGAAATAAATTGAATAAATTCCTAGTAAGAACATTCGTTTTTGACATAAGTTTATTTATTGTATTACATTATACTACAATTAGTCCTTGTGTATAAATGTCAAATCTAGAAAAAAAGCCAGATGTGAATGACTAGTTTCCTGAACCCCTTAACCAGTGTCTGGACGTCCCCACTTCACAATATTTAAAGCAGCAATCCCGCCTGGGATCTTACCTGATCTGCAGTCCGTCAATGTCCAGGTACCCTCATTCCCGCAATGTTATACATTGGGGGGATGTGTTCCCTACCTGTCTTCTGGGTTAGGGGGGGTTCCGATGTCTCCCGTGTGAAGCTTGAGTCAGATCTGGAAGAAAGCAGTATAGGTTATTTCGGTGTAGTGTAGGGCAGTTAAGATATACAAGGTAAATAAGATATCCAGATCCAGATTGTGAGACAGATAGACGGAGAGAGAGGGTGAGAGAGATGGAGAGAGAGGGTGAGAGAGACGGAGAGAGAGGGTGAGAGAGACGGTGAGAGAGACGGAGAGAGAGGGTGAGAGAGACGGAGAGAGAGGGTGAGAGAGACGGAGAGAGAGGGTGAGAGAGATGGAGAGAGAAGGTGAGAGAGACAGAGAGAGTGTGAGAGAGACGGAGAGAGTGTGAGAGAGACGGAGGGTGAGAGACAGAGAGAGGGTGACTGTGGGGGGATGGGGTGACTGGGTGGGGTGATTGGGGGTGTGGGGTGACTGGGTGGGGTGATTGGGGGTGTGGGGTGACTGGGTGGGCTGATTGATTGGGGGGTGGGGTGATTGATTGGGGGGTGGGGTGATTGGGGGGTGGGGTGATTGGGGAGGTGGGGTGATTGTGGGGGTGGGGTGATTGTGGGGGTGGGGTGATTGGGGGGGTGGGGTGACTGGGTGGGGTGATTGATTGGGGGGTGGGGTGATTGATTGGGGGGTGGGGTGATTGGGGGGTGGGGTGATTGTGGGGGTGGGGTGATTGTGGGGGTGGGGTGATTGGGGGGGTGGGGTGATGGGATGTCTGACTTGGTGGGGATTACTGACTGTCTGACTGGGTGGGATGACTGGGCAGGGTTGGGATGACAGACTATGACTGACTTTTGACTGACTGGGTGGGGGGTGACTGACTTTTGACTGACTGGGTGGGGGGGGGGGGTGACTGACTTTTGACTGACTGGGTGGGGGGGATGACTGACTGACTGGGTGGGGGGTGACTGGGTACCTCTGGTGTCCTACACGTTCTCTCTCTCTCATACACACACACACACATACACACTCTCTCATACCCATACACACACTCTCTCATTCCCATACACTCTCTCCCTCTCTCTCGTATACCCCTCTCTCTTTCTCCCATACCCCCTCTCTCTCTCTCTCTCTCTCTACCATACCCCCCCTCTCTCTCTCTTTCTCCCATACCCCCTCTCTCTCTCCCATACCCCTCTCTCTCTCCCATACCCCTCTCTCTCTCTCTCTGTCCCATACCCCTCTCTCTCTCTCTCTGTCCCATACCCTCTCTCTCTCTCTCTCTCCCATACCCCTCTCTCTCTCTCTTTCCCATAACACACACACACACAAACACACACACACACACACACACACACACACACACCCTGCTACTAACTCCCGCCCTGCGTGGGCAGCGGGAGCACCGGAGGGAGGGGAGAGAGACACGAGCCGCGCGGGCACCAGAGGGAGGGGGGAGAGACACGAGCCGCGCGGGCACCAGAGGGAGGGGGGAGAGCGGGAGCACCGGAGGGAGGGGAGAGAGACACGAGCCACGCGGGCACCAGAGGGAGGGGGGAGAGACACGAGCCGCGCAGGCACCAGAGGGAGGGGGAAGAGACACGAGCCGCGCGGGCACCAGAGGGAGGGGGGAGAGACACGAGCCGCGCGGTCACCGGAGGGATGGGGGGGAGAGACACACGAGCCGCGCGGGCACCGGAGGGAGGGGGGGAGAGACACCCGAGCCGCGCAGGCAGCGGGAGCACCGGAGGGAGGGGGGTGAAGCACCCGAGCTGCGCGGGCAGCGGGAGCACCGGAGGGAGGGGGGTGAAGCACCCGAGCTGCGCGGGCAGCGGGAGCACCGGAGGGAGGGGGGAGTGACACCCGAGCCGCGTGGGCAGCGGGAGCACCGGAGGGAGCGGGGGTGAAGCACCTGAGCCGCGCGGGCAGCGGGCAGCGCCGGAGGAAGGGGGGAGAAACACCAGTACAGTATATATAAATATTTATTACAGTGCATTAAATTCCCCCCCACCTCAAGCATCTGTCCACAATCCTCTCCATGACCGGATCAGTGCAGGTCTTGTAAGCAGGAGGTGACACAATTATACAGGAGGATATATAGGAGGAGGAGCAGCAGATGCACGTGCGCGCGCACCCCCAACCCCCCCCCCCCATTACTTACACGTGCAGAGAAGGAAGGGCGGTTTGAAGTCCTGGCAACTCCAAGACGCGTCACAGCCAGAGGGTTTTTTTTATTTTTTTCGAGCAGGGGATTTTGTTTTTGCAGAGCAGGGGAAAAGCTACTGGCCACGAGCCAATATCTGATCGCAGCTGGCGAGTTGGCGACCGGGTTTGTCGAGCACTGTATATATATATATATATATATATACATATACATATATATAGTTGCATGATGAAGCCACTGTACAAATGAATGGGTGAAGGGTGGGTATCGGGCCAGTGTGGCTTAACCCCTTAATTACCTTTGCGGTTAATATCCGATAAGGTGTTTAAGGGGTTAATTGATATCTGAATGTAATTGCCATGTATTGGCTATGTATTGGCTATGTATTTTGTGGGCAACGAAAGACAAGGATGTTGCTGGCGACGGGAGCTTCTTATTGATGAGGTCAGTAGTACTTTATTTATTTTAATATGCTAGTTAATGTGTTTAATAATGGGCAAATAATCTATTATCCCTATCTGGATAATAGTTATTTTGCACATTATTGTACTGTAGGTGTTGGGGGGGGGGGGAATGTACGTATTGAATGTATAGGCCAGGTTTATTTTTTTTACATTCAGGGTTGGTTCCTTGGTTCTGCGTGAGACATCTGGAGACCACCTGCGGAATCCTCGGGTATCTCACGGGTATCAGGCTGATGGTTCCACGGGTGAAACCTGCGGGGATGAACCGGTGGTCCCACATCTGTGGGGGCACCGCGGACCCGTAGTCTGTGGGAAGAACCGGTGGTCCCACAAATGTGGGGGCACCACGGACCCGTAGTGTGCGGGGATGAAGCGGTGGTCCCACATCCGTGGGGGCACCACGGACCCGTAGTGAGCACTCGTGAGTTCCCCAGACCCCCGTGAGAATCACCCGAGGCCCCACAGACACCTGTGGGTCTGACCAGGGGCTCCCAGACATCTGCGGGCCTACCGTGGGGACCCAATTGTGGCCCACGGTGACGCAAGGAGACCACCTGGGGGCCATGGCGCTTGGTGAGACCCACCAACAGGCCTCCAGAACTTGTGTGAAACAAGTTGCTGGTACCCTGTAGGTCTGTCAGGTGACCCGCCAGCCCGCCGGGGACTCGCGTGGGGCTGGGGTATGAAGCCAGTATGTAAAAAAAAAAATCATGTATTTATGGGGGGGGCACAGGGGGTGGGTAATGTATTGAATAAATATAATGATGTTTATTGTGGGGCTGTATATTGTTTTTATTGTGGGTACTGGGGGTGGGGGGAGGGGGTATTGGCCCCAAGGGTATGTGGGTAGGCCTCTCTTGTGGGTAGTGGGTGAGGGTGGTTAGGCCTCCTGAGTTGTGGGTGAGGGTGGATTAACCTCTTAATGACTGTAGCGGTTAATAACCGCTATGGTGATTAAGGGGCTAGGGGACATTACATTGGATGTTTTCATTCTTGTGTCTGTTTTGCAGCAGCGGAGGGGGCATGGCCAGGATGAAGATGAGGATGGCCTTCATCATGGCAGCCAGATATGGGTTTATGTATTTAATGTATTGATTGGTGTTTATGTATTTAAAATGGGCACATTCACTATTATCCATTTGTGGATAATTGTAATTGTGCCCATTACTATACTGTTGTCACATCTGCCGTAACTGACGCGTCAAACGGCGGAACCATGCACCCACGCACGGCCAGGGCGGTACACGCACGCTCGGAAAGGAGCTGCCGGCGCCTCCCACAGGGAGGGAACTCAGCCACACGCCCGCGTGACGTCAGCACTCCGCGACGCGCATCGCGCACGCGCGCGGGTTGCTCGGAATCCAAGGCAATCACCAGGAAAGCCTGACCTGCAGGCTGTTTCAGATTACTGCCTCCCAGACACCATTGGAGGACCAAATCACACCCCTGCAAGGTAATTGGATCCTTCCCACATATATACCTGCTCCTGTCTGGCATTCCTTGCTGAGCATAAACTCCTGTTTATGCATTGTGCTCACCGCTGCTGTTTAGTTGACTTGAACTTTGCTTGGTCTGACCTGTCTTTTCTCTCCTGTCCTGAGCCTGGCTGTTCTTTGGATTCCTACACTCTCCAGCACTTTGACCCCGGCTTCGCCCTCGACCATTCTACCTTCTATTACCCTGGACCTTGGCTACGGAAATCTACCATCCTCTACTCTCCAACCCCGGAACACGGCAAGTACCCTGACTACCCTGACCTCTCCAACCCTACGACGCTGTACGACTTGGACTACGCATTCCGGACAGGACTGCGTGGTTGTGGGTCGGTGTCTTTCTATCCCCACCTCAGCCCCGCGGCCTTCCGTCCTGTTTGTGGTGAGCGCAGCGTGACAATATGCTCAGCCCAACAAACATGGACGCCGCTGAGGTGGCCTGACGCCTAGACACACATGAGGAATGCTTCCGGCAACTTACCGGATCGTTCACACTTAAGGAACAACTAGTCTCCCAACTTAAACAAGACGTGGATACCCTTACTGAGCAAGTTAGACGCCTGACCTTATCTACAACCAACACCGCACCACTTGCAACCACTCCCGCTCTCACGACGCATACCTCTGAGCCAAGACTACCAACGCCCAACCGGTATGCAGGGGATCCCAACGGTTGTCGGGGGTTTCTGAACCAGTGCTCCATACAGTTTGAGCTGCTTCCCTCTCACTTCCCTTTTTCACGATCAAAGATCGCGTACATACTCTCCTTGTTGACTGATGCCGCTCTAGCCTGGGCATCTCCTATCTGGGAGCAACGCCCTGATCTGACTTCGAACCTCGCCCTCTTCATCGCCGAGTTCAGAAGGGTGTTTGACACCCCAGGGCGTAAGGTTACCGCCGCATCTACTCTGCTTAATATTTCCCAGGGAGACCGTACTGTGGCTCGCTATGCCCTGGATTTTCGGACAGTGGCTACGGAGACCGGCTGCAACGATAAGGCCCTATCTGCAGTCTTCTGGCAGGGCCTGTCCGAACGTCTGAAGGACTAACTGGCCTCTCTTGATCGCCCCGCTGGATTGGAAAATCTGATAAACCTGTGCATCCGTATGGATCAGCGTCTCCAAGAGAGAAAGATGGAGAGAAACAAACACACTCGAGGTATACAATCGTCCTCCTTTTCCACCATAGGCCCTCTACTCTCCACAACTCCCGTTCTAGACGAACCCATGCAGCTGGGAGGGACTAGTCTTTCGCCTATCGAGAGGCAACGGAGAAGACGAGCGGGGCTGTGCCTCTACTGTGGCAATAACGGACACCTGGTGATCAACTGTCCACTTAAACCGGGAAACGCCAAAGCCCAGTGAGTATAAGGAGGATCACGCTGGGCACTGCAACCTTTCCCCCTCTTCAACCCTCTACTAGGATTTACCTACCCATCTCCATATTCGGTGAGACCTTCACAGTACAGACACGGGCCTTTCTGGATTCTGGGTCAGGGGGAAACTTCGTTGACCAAGAGTTCGCAATCAAGAATAAGATACCGTTGGTACCCAAAGATCGACCGGTAGCTCTTGAAGCCATCGACGGACGACCCTTGCAGCCCGCGTTTATTTCCTTGCAAACTGTGCCCCTTAAGATCTCGACCGGTGACTTCTACTCCGAGACCATAACACTGGATATTATCCACACTCCCTCCACGGACGTTATTCTGGGACTCCCGTGGCTCTGGATCCACAATCCAGTTGTTGACTGGACAGAGTCCACGCCTCTACTTTGGAGTTCCTATTGCTTGGAACATTGCATGTCTGCTCCTAAGGCAGTGGCAGGTCTGGAGATCACGGATCCTGACAGGATACAGCTGCCGGGGATATATGAAGAGTTTCGCGATGTCTTTGACAAACGCCAGGCAGAGGAACTTCCGCCACATCGTGCGTACGATTGCCCAATCGATCTTCTACCCGGTACCATTCCCCCGAGAGGAGGATCATACCCATTATCTATACCTGAGACCCAGGCTATGAGACAATATATCCAGGAGAATCTCCAGAGGGGGTTCATTCAAAAATCCTCATCACCTGCTGGGGCAGGTTTTTTCTTCGTCAAAAAATAGGACGGAACCCTCAGACCCTGCATAGACTATCGCGGTCTCAACAAACTCACCATAAAGAACCGCTACCCCCTTCCATTGATAGCAGAATTATTTGACAAACTCCAAGGAGCTAGGATCTTCACCAAACTGGATCTCAGAGGCGCCTATAATCTGGTTAGAATCAGACAAGGAGACGAATGGAAGACAGCATTCAATACTCGCGACGGGCACTACGAGTACCGGGTCATGCCGTTTGGGTTGTGTAACGCCCCTGCGGTCTTCCAAGACTTTGTAAATGACATCTTTAGAGACCTTCTGGACCGTCATGTGATAGTATACCTGGACGATATACTAATTTTTTCCAGATCCATGCCTGAACATACTACTCACGTCAAACAAGTTTTGCGGCACTTAAGAGAGAACCACTTGTTTGCCAAGCTCGAGAAATGCCATTTCCACCAAAAATCTACCTCCTTTCTCGGCTACATCATATTGGACACCGGTCTCGCTATGGACCCTACCAAGGTCAAAGCTGTACTCGAATGGTCCTGTCCTCTCTCCCTCAAGGCTATCCAAAGGTTCCTCGCTTCGCCAACTATTACCGGAGGTTCATTCAAGGATTCTCATCGGTAGTAGCACCCATCATGGCGCTCACTCAGAAAGGAGCTGACCCTACGAATTGGTCTGACGAAGCCCTCCAGGCCTTCGAGAGGATAAAAACGGCATTCGCCTCAGCACCCATCTTAGTACACCCAGACCCTTCATTACCCTTTTCCTTAGAGGTTGACGCCTCCGATGTAGGAGCAGGTGCTATACTCTCCCAGCGAAAGAACCCTCAAGCTCCACTTCACCCTGTGCGTATTTTTCAAAAAAAATTCCTCCGCCCAAAGGAATTATGACATGGGTAACCGTGAGCTCCTCGCGATCAAACTGGCCTTAGAGGAGTGGAGACACCTAGTGGAGGGCACGGAAACGCCAGTCACGATATTAACAGACCATAAAAACCTACTATACATTGAGGGAGCACGGCGACTCGGGTCTCACCAGGCAAGAGGGTCCTTATTCTTTACGCGCTTCAATTTCCTTCTTTCATATATCCCAGGCTCTAAGAACCTTAAAGCCGACGCCTTGTCTCGACAGTTCCTGGTAGAAGATAACAAGGTGGAACAGCAGGAGACCATTCTTCCATCCACTTGCATTGTGGCAGCCAATACTTTCAGTGCCTTGTCTGATATTACCAAGGCTCAGAACAACATCCCAGCAGGACTCAATGTTCCGGAGGATCGTTTGTTCACCCCACTTCTTTACCAGAGGAGAGCCATGGAGTGGGGGCATTCATCCAAGACAGCTGGTCATCCTGGCACCAAAAGAACTACTGAGCTCATCGAACGCACGTTCTGGTGGCCCAACATGCGGAGAGACATACAAACTTTTGTAGCTACATGCTCTACTTGTGCACGGAACAAGACGCCACACAACAGACCTGCGGGTCTCCTTCAACCATTACCTATCCCGGAACGTCCATGGACACACATATCTATGGACTTTATTGTTGAGTTGCCTAAATCTAGAGGCATGGACACCATACTTGTAGTGGTGGACAGGTTTTCAAAACAGGCACACTTCATCCCTATGAAAGGTCTACCCACCGCACTGATGTTGTCCGACGTTTTCATCAGGGAGATCTTCAGGTTACATGGGACTCCCCTGGTCATAGTATCTGACAGAGGATCCCAATTCATCTCCCGGTTCTGGAGGGCATTTTGTAAGAGTCTGGACGTCACACTACACTTTTCGTCAGGCTATCACCCCCAGACCAATGGGCAAACGGAACGCACCAATAAGTCTCTGGAACAATTTTTAAGGTGTTTTGTTGCTGATACTCAAGACGACTGGGCGGAACTTCTCCCGTGGGCAGAATTCTCCCATAACAAACTTCGGAATGAATCATCTCAACAGTCACCATTCATGGTCAACTAGGGCTTCCATCCTTCTGCACTCCCTTCTCTTATCTCGAAGTCTGGAGTCCCGGCCACAGAGGACAAGATCCTCCACTTACAAGATTTATGGCAGAAAATCCATCTTAACCTACAGCACGCTGGTAAACTACAGAAGAGACAAGCGGACCGTCACCGAAGAGAGGTCCCAGGGTACTCTGTAGGACAAAGGGTCTGGTTATCCACCAAAAACATTTGTTTAAAGGTAACCTCACCAAAACTGGCACCGCGCTTTATTGGTCCTTTCCGCATCACTAAAAGGATCAACCCAGTAGACTACCGGCTAGAACTGCCTAAGAATATGAGAATTCCCTCCGTCTTTCACTCCTCCCTTCTAAAACCATGTCTACAAGACTCACCCTCCAAAGGACAACCTAAACCTCCGCAAACCATACTGGTAGAGGGTCAACAAGAATACGAGGTACAGACCATCCTCAACTCTAGAATGTCCAGAGGAGGATTACAATATCTCGTACACTGGAGAGGCTATGGCCCGGAAGAGAGAGAGTGGATCCCTCATCGTCAGGTACATGCCAACCGTCTCATTTATGCCTTCCACCGAAGGTACCCTGAAAAACCATCCCTGGGTCACCCGGAGGTCTCCCCTCAAGGGGGGGATACTGTCACATCTGCCACAATTCCGGTCAGAGACCGCCCCGCTGATGCGTCACACGGCGGACCCATGCGCCCACGCACGGCCAGGGCGGTACACGCACGCTCGGAAAGGAGCTGCCTGCCACAGGGAGGGAACTCAGCCGCACGCCCGCGTGACGTCAGCACTCCGCGACGTGCATCGCGAACGTGCGCGGGTTGCTCGGCAACCAAGGCAATCACCAGGAAAGCCTGACCTGCAGGCTGTTTCAGATTACTGCCTCCCGGACACCATTGGAGGACCGGATCACACCCCTGCAAGGTAATTGGATCCTTCCCACATATATACCTGCTCCTGTCTGGCATTCCTTGCTGAGCATAAACTCCTGTTTATGCATTGTATGTATGTGTTTTGACATTAATTTGGGGGGGGCACATAATTGGTACTGCAGGCCTGCGGGTAACACCCGAGGGCCCACGCCGACCTATAGTATCATTGATGTGCATTTATGTGTATGTTAGGCGTTATAGGGGTTGTTGGGGTAATATATATATATATATATATATATATATATATATATATATAAAAAAAAAAATATATATATATATATGCAAATGTTAATACAACTGTATGCTCATCTGCATGTCTTAGGCAGGTCTGCAACCCCGCCTTTCACCATTATCACCCAGCACACAGCACTTCCACTGCCGCAAGGAATTCTGGGGAATGACATGCAAATGAGCACACAGCTTTTTGCTACAAAAAACATTTTTAACATGGTTCCCTAAAGGCTTAAGCTTGCTGCATGGAGGGTTTTTGTCACTTTTTTTACTCACGATAACTTAACTCAGTATATATATATATATATATATATATATATATATATATATATATATATATATATATATTTATTTATTTGTTTATTTAGATATATTTATTTATTTATTTAGTGTGGGGCTGTTGTGTGTGATTTTTTATTATTGTGGGTAGCGGGTGTGTGTGAAGGGGGTATTAGCCCCAACGGCTGTTGTTCAGGGCCTGCGGGTGGGTAGCGGGAGGCCTTAACCCCTTCATGACCGTAGCGGTATTAACTGCTACGGTCATGAAGGGGTTAAGTGCACCCGCAACCCCCCCGCAAGCCCTAAACAAACAACAAGGGCCAAATACCCCCTTCACCCACCCCCGCAACCCACAATAAAGCTGGCACGGTGGGTTAACCCCTTCATTGCCTTAGTGGTTAGCCGCTAAGGTAATGAAGTGGGCTTTACATGCATTTTTCCTGCCTCGGATGCATGCCGGGTGGATCCGGTTCTGGTATTAGCTCCGGAGACCCCCGGCATCAATCCCAGGCAAGAGAAAGGCCTGATTTTTTCTAAGTGTCGCCCTTGCCGATGCTTCTCTCCACCGACGATTTGCCGAAATAATGGCTTTTCGAGACTGCCGATCAGCTCCGAAAGAGTCATTTGGCCTCAACAATCTTGGCGGTTATATTTCCACACTGCACTGGAAGAGAGAAAATAACATCAGAGGCTGGCACAAGGCTGGATCCAGGGACGTCGGTCAGAACAAACAAGAAACCTGTCTTCCGAGTGGGTACTCACACTTGGCCGTGTGAGTAATATTTTTTTATATATTTGCTCATTTCCCTATCCCCCACCACCTGCCACAGAGTGTAAGCTGGCACTTTGAAATTGAGATACCCTGCTGGAGGTCAAGATACCGTCCCCCCAGAGTGCACACACACATGCCCGTGTGAGTGTTATATTAATCCTGTATTATTGTTTTTCACCCACCTGCTCTAATTCTGTTTGTACCAATTTACATTCTGACGCATATCCCCATGTATTTCTTCCGAGGGGGACACTACATGTGAGACTAAGGAGAAGAACAGGACAGACGAGAGGAATCACATCAAGAAAAGAATTATCCTGACGAGAATAGAAAAGCAGAAGCGAGGATGCAAAAGATACCTTGATGCGCAAGCATTTGCACAAGGCCGTGTGAGTGTTGATGTTTTTGTAGACCCACACCACCCACTGTTAAGAGTTTCACACACGCTTATCATATTGCATCATAATTTCATTTTTCACTCCACCAGTGCTCCCCCATTTTCTTCTCTCTTCCGATAAGCACCGAAAACAGGATTGGGGCTACTAGAATACAGCCGATTTAAAAAAGTGGCGAAAGGTGCCGAAAAGTGGCTTATCACCAGCCGCCTGCCGATAATTTTTTATCGGAGACAAAAAATGCAGATTTTGGCAAATTATCGGTGCTTACTGAATACCAAAGGCGATAAAAAACTTTTCGGCGCTTTGTGCATAGAGCCCTATGGGAAGTATAAAATACACCCAACTAAGGGAAGTATAAGATGCATCCAACTAAGGGAAGTATAATATGCACCCAACTAAGGGAAGTAAGGAAACCTAAAACAAAGAACATTACAAGTTAACACATCTCTACAAAAGGGAATGTCTGCTTAAATCCAGGCTGCAGGCAGTTACCAGGTTCCTTATCTGCTAAAGAGTGTCCTTGACTGGTAGGATTTATATACAGTATTTCCAGATTAAATCTTAATTACTACACTGTTGCTCACTACTACTGTATTAGTAACAATAGAAATAGAGTTTGCTACTTTAAGGGTATGCAAATGAAAGCAATAGTTATGTGTTTCTATTGTGCATTTACTAGCCAAATAAGTATTGCTGTTCAATAAACCGGTTATATTTCTACACTTAGATTTTGATGATTTATGATTTAACTCCAAATACCTGTGGGGAATTGAGTGCTCATTTTAAAAAGTCTGAAGCTCATTATTTGAAGCTCATTTTAAAAAGTCTGATGTACAGTAGTGTGAAGTAGGTCAAATGGGGTGTAAACATAGCATACAATACCTATCTGGTAGGGGTTGGGTTGGTAGTAGTGATTGCCTAAACTACATCCTACCTGGCACCTAGTTTGCATATATCCTTGGTTCAGAAACTAGTCGTTCCAATCTACAGCCTTCTTATTTTATTCATGAGAATTCTATATTTAGCATCATCAAGCTAATATGAATAAATATATATTTCAGCCTTCTATTTAAATAAGCTGTGTGCTCAGCAAAAGCCTATTAAGTTTGATTAAAATTGACTTGCAGATAATATAACAGAACAATATCTGAGATGAAACACAGATGGGACCCTTTTGCCAACCTAGCATTATACCCTACAGTATACTGTATAACGTGCAAGCACTATAATTATATACTGTAGAAAATCAGTTATTTACATATACTGTATGTTGTAATACTATCATGGGCAATTTCACAAATCCCATATTTAAAGCAGCAAAATCATATGTTTTCTTTTTAATAAATGAGTTCTGTAGTATTAAATAATACTGACTGAATTATTTTTTTTCCAACCCCTAATGCCATTTTTAATGTTTTTTTTTAATGTTCTGATTTAGAAAGTCACATCCACGTCCTCTTTGAAATCGGCTCTCACATACACCGTTTTGAGTTCTGCTCTTTGGCAACAAGGTATCACAGACCGATCAGTTGCAGTGTTTCCAGCAGCAGCCTGTCTATTGCCAAGATGATGGATGTAACAATAATGTGTTAAACTTAGTAATATAATGTTACGCTGCAGCATTTCACAGACTGCAGGCCAGAGTCAGAAAGCGACCATTTCAATAGCCCCACGAGTAGGATATTGCGCGATCGATCACAGGAGAGCGTAGGTAATTACAGTATTTCTCAATAAGGCTATTCACCTGCCACATATACTTTAGTAAAACAAACAAACAAAAAAGGCGAATGCAGGACTGCTGCGTTAAGAGATTCTTGACAATTCTTAGATTGTAAGCTCTTCGGGGCAGGGATTTCCTTTCCTATTGTCTAATTTTTCTGTGCTTAATGTATTTTAATTCCCTGTACTGTATTCTTTGTGAAGCGCTGAGTACACTTTTGGCGCTATATAAATAAAGACATACAATACAATACAATAATTGAACAAATATACCAAGTTCTGTATAAACTGTTTAAACTTTGTGTAGGTTCGGTTATTCTCTAGGTCTGGGCATTAAAATGTAAAAATAAGAAAAATCAGAACTGTTTTTCACAGTGAC
This sequence comes from Ascaphus truei, assembly GCF_040206685.1. NCBI lineage: Eukaryota > Metazoa > Chordata > Amphibia > Anura > Ascaphidae > Ascaphus > Ascaphus truei. Next base: position 13,694,702 of record NC_134490.1, on the reverse strand, counting down.
GAGATTAATATGAATGGACCTAGTAATGCTAGTGATATAATTTTGATCAAATAACTTAGGTATACTCTTACTATTTGTTTTATCACAATTGTTTTAAATATTGTTATAGAGACTTCAAAAGTGGATTCTCTATAGCAAATCCTACTGCATGTCCTGATTTAATGAGATCTTTGTGAAGTATCTGGTTGCAAGGCACAAGTGCGGTAGACAATAAAAAATACATGTTTCTATGACTTTTTCTAATTATTTTGATATATTGTTCCTGTTCTTGAAATAATTAAAATATATAACATATACACAATATTGTAATTCTTAGGTCAATATGCTGTGAAGGCATCTTTGTGTTGTGGAAAAGAGATCAGATTCAGTTCCATTCATATGAATGGGACTAAAATGTTCTTCTGCATATGGAATTCAACTGTCCATCATATTGAAGAGGGCTCTTAGGTGCAGAGCCGGTGTAACCATTATTAGGCTGCGGTCCCAGTCATGACTGTGACATGCGCGCCCGGCGCGGGGGGGGGGGGAGGGTGCGTGCACAGCGCTAACCGCGATCTGCGGTCTCCAGGAGAGAGGGAAGCTTGCGACGGGAGGGGGCATGGTCAGGGATTTGCAGGGCGTGGCCATCACGTCACGCGGCTGGTTCGCCCTCATTGGGTGAACCGCCGGTGGGGGCGTGGCCACGCCTCCGTCGCAAGGTTTAAACTCAATTTCATTGAGTTGTAAAAAACCTTTGCAGTACGGCGCGGCTACACCTTCAGCGGGAAGGTGACTACTGGGCCCAGCCCCATTGAGGGGAGGTGCTTACACGCACAGCGTATGCCGCGCCATGCGCTGTGGCAGTTACTGGGACCGCAGCCTGACGCCAACTAGACAGCCGCCTGGGGCAGCAGAATTTGGGGAGTGGAAGGTTTCCCCGATCTCCCAGAGCAGGGAGAGAGCAGCTGGGGGCCTGGGCAGCTTCCTCTATCATGATTGGTTGCTGCTGGGTGATATCAGAAGGAGGTGTAAGGAGCCTGGGGGAGGGGCCAAGAAGAGAAGGAAACAACATGCACCGGAGAGAGGTGAGGGTGTCTATGCTCTGATGTGTGTGTGTTTTCTATTGTGTGTGTGTGTGTGTTTTCTGTGGCTGTCCTGTGTATTTGATCTGTTGTATGTGTGTTTTTCGTGGCTGTCCTGTGTGTGTGTCGGGGGGAGAGAGAATTACAGGGAGAAAGGTGAGTGGGGAGGGGGGAGAACGACAGTGACAGATGGAGGAAAAGAGAATGAGGAAGGGGGATAGAGAATCGGGGGGGTAGAGAATGAGGGGGGTTGAGAATGAGGGAGGAGGATAGAGAATGAGGGAAGGAGGAGGGAGAATGAGGAGGAGGGGGAGAAAATGTTGGGTGGGGAGAGAGAATGAGGGAGGGGAGAGAGAATGAGGGTGGTGGAGAGAGAATGAGGATGGGAGCGGGGAGAGAATGAGGGAGGGAGGGAGGGGGGAAGATAAAGAATGACAGTGAGAGAGGAAGGAAAAGAGAATGAGGGAGGGGAATTGAGAATGAGGGAGGGGGAGTGAGAATGAGGGAGGGGGCAGAGAGTGAGGGAGAGTAGAGATAGAAAATGAGGGAGCAGGAGAGAGAGAATGAGGAATGAGAGAGAGAGAATGAGGGAGATGGAGTGAGAATGAGGGAGGAGGATAGAGAATGTGGGAGTGAGTGAGAATGAGGGAGGGGGAGTGAGAATGAGGGAGGGGGCAGAGAGTGAGGGAGGAGTAGAGATAGAAAATGAGGGAGCAGGAGAGAGAGAATGAGGAATGAGAGAGAGAGAATGAGGGAGATGGAGTGAGAATGAGGGAGGAGGATAGAGAATGTGGGAGTGAGTGAGAATGAGGGAGGGGAAGAGAGTGAGGAAGGGGACCGAGAATGAGGGAGGAGAGAGAGAATGAGGGAGTGGGGCAGAGAATGAGCGATGGGGGAGAGAGAATTTGGGAGGAGGGGAGAGAGAGAATGAGGGGGGAGAGAGAATGAGGGACATGGGAGAGAGAGAAAATGAGAGAAGGGAGAGAGAGAATGAGGGAGGGGTCGAAAGAGAATGAGGGAGTGGGAGAAAGAGAATGAGGGAGCGGAAGAGAGAGAATGAGGGACGGCACAGAGAGAGAATGAGGGTGGGGGGAAAGAGAGAATGGATGAGAGAGAATGAGGGGGGATAAAGAGAATGAGAGAGAAGGGAGAGAGAGAAGGAGGGATGGGAGAGAGAGAATGAGAGGGAAGAGAGAGAATGAGGAATGAGAGAGAATGAAGGAGAGGGAGTGAGAATGAGGGAGGAGGATAGAGAATGTGGGAGGCGAGTGAGAATGAGGGAGGGGGAAGAGAGTGAGGAAGGGGACAGAGAATGAGGGACGAGAGAGAAAATGAGGGAGTGGGGCAGAGAATGAGCGATGTGGGAGAGAGAATTTGGGAGGAGGGGAGTGAGAGAATGAGGGGGGAGAGAGAATGAGGGACATGGGAGAGGGAAAATAGGGAGGGGAGAGAGAGAATGAGGGAGGGGTCGAGAGAGAATGAGGGAGCGGGAGAAAGAGAATGAGGGAGAGGAAGAGAGAGAATGAGGGACAGCACAGAGAGAGAATGAGGGAGGGGGAAAGAGAGAATGGGGAGAAAGAATGAGGGGGGATAAAGAGAATGAGAGAGTAGGGAGAGAGAGAATGAGGGATGGGAGAGAGAGAATGAGAGGGGAGAGAGAGAATGAGGGAGGGGTGGGAGCGAGAAAGAGGGAATGGGATATAGAGAATGAGGGAGCGGGAGAGAGAGAATGAGGGAGCGGGAGAGAGAGAGTGAGGGACGGGGAGAGAGAGAATGAGGGAGTAAGGGAAAAAGAGAATGAGGGGGGAGAGAGGGAAATGAGGGAGGGGGAGAGAGAATGAGGGAAGGGTGGGAGAGAGAATGAGGGAGGGGGGAAGAAAGAATAGGGGGGATAGAGAATGAGTGCAAGTGTTTCTTGGGGGGGAGACAGGCTGAAGGGTCAGTAATTTTCTGGTGAGACGTGTGGAAATTCTGATGAAATTTGTGACATTTTATGGCATCTGGTGAAAATGTTGCAAATAAGTGTATTTTTGTGATTTTCCAAGTAATGCAAACTTTCACAAACACATTTGTGAAAAAGCGAAATATTTGAGAAAAGGTGAACAGTTCTCCCAAAGCACATTTAATGACATTTTCATATCTCTCGTCACCACTGTTCTGGGCAAAAAAAATATCTTTTAGCTATAGGCTGAATTAAACTGTGCTATCACTTGGCCAATTGTTCCTCTACACCCCTACACAGTGCTCACAGCAAATTAATTGCCAGCTACTGTAATGTGAGATTTCTTTTTCTGCGGAACAGACTTTTTTTCTAACCAGCTGAAAATTCTATTTCAAATGACCAAGCTTGAGCCAGTAGGTAAAAACGATATGGTTTCAGCAAATGTTTTCAATTGCATATATTGTCTTGACTTCTCTCAATGCAGCAGTCAGTAATATACAGACCACTCTGACAGTACAGTATATCACTGAAATAAGTGAGAAATGAGGCATGTCAAATGTGAATCAAATGTTCAAACCATTAAACACCTACAGTATTTTTTAGTTGATCATACTGTATAAACCTTTTTTGATTGGGAATATGAAATTATTCTTTTTTTATGTAACCTTTTTAAGACTGTAATATTAATGGTAAATATTCAATTTAAATATTACATTTGAGCATAAAATTGTCCTTAATTTCTAAATATGGTAGATAAAGAAAATACATCACTTTAAAAGCATAATGAATTGCTTCATGAAAGAACCTTACAATGTTGGAAAGAAAACTTAAATCATTAAATTCTTAACTTAAATAATAAATATATTGAATGTGTATCTATTCAACTAACAAATGCTTGCCTATTTTAACACTATAGCTTCCTAACTATACAAAGTTATTTTTATATGTTTAGTGCAAGTCCAACACTTCTATACATACCAGAAAAAGAAAACTATTTAAATAAAATTGTATTAATTCAGTTTATTCCCAAACAGTGACCAGCTGTTTCCAGCCTTCATAATACCATTAATTTTGACTTGCAGTTATACTGCTTATATTTATAAAGAAAATGTTTCTTGCGATTGCTGTATAAGTGGATGTGACTATGTTTAAAAAAAAAATTTTTTTGGTGCAACTATTGGATGTAAATAATTTTTAGGTGACATGAATTATGATTTCACATTGTAGAACTAAATGCAGCAAGAGGGTTTACATTCTTAGGCTTAGATTCACCAAGGTGTGATAAATCTGTTCAAATAATGTGATATTACCTACAACAGGAGTGGTTGTTACGTTCCCTGAGTTAACACCTTATTCACTGAGCAAAATGTATGCAAAAACAACTGCAGTTATTGGCCTCATTGAAGGAAGGAGGGGAGATACCTGTGAGTCCACCTGAGATACCTGGGAAATATGCAAACTCATTGGAATATATTTTAAATAATACATTTGCATATTCCCCAGGTGTGCTCACAGGTATCTCTGCCATGAATATTAGTGACTCTATTTGGAGGTATATAAGTCAATGTGCCCTCTATTATATAGGACTCTCTCCCTCCCCCCCCACCTTTCCCCCCTCCTCTCCTCCTCCACCCCCACTCCCCCCCTTATCTCCCTCCCCCTCTCTCTTCCTAACTCTCTCTGGCATTTATTTGTTTCTACGTTCCCCCCACTCTCCCCTCCCTCACTCTTTCCCTCCTTCCATTTTTCTCTCCGTCTCTTGTCTGCACTCTCTCCCTCCCACCCTATCTCTCTACCACTCCTCACCATCCTGCCTCCTGGTTCTCATTTACCAGAATCCCTGGCTTCAGTGGAAGCACTGTATGCTAAGGCTTTGTCCCCGTTGCCCGTGGCTGAGCGCTTGACGGTATGTGTGGCGCACACACAGTACAGCCCACAATGGGGCCGACCCCAGTAAGTACCTGCGCGCTCCTGCAGGAAGTGTGATGCGTGACCGCCTTTGCCAAAAGACATGAAATTCATCTATTGGTGCGGCGGTCGAGCGCTGGCTAGGTCACGGCAGCGGTTCATCCAATGAGGGCGAACCAGACGCTTGACATCACGCCCCCATCATGCCCCCACCAAAAATCTTCTGTACACGCGTCCCATCACGACCCTAGGACCGCAGATTGAGGCTTAAACTGGTGAATGTGCCGCAAGGCGCTCAGACTCACGCATGCACACAGTGACTGGGGCCTTTAACCTAAGCGTGGATGGTGAAAGATAGTGTTGCATTCCTGTCTGAACATGTGAATGTGCTCACAAGTGATATTTTTATTAGTTGTACATTGTACAGTGGAAGGTTTTTGTCACTTTTTTTACCCAGTATAACTTATTTAATGTGTGGATGTTAACTTAGAAGCATAGTGCATCCTCCCTTCCCCCCACACAAGTGTACGCCGTTTTTATTCCCTGTCTGACCAACCACCAATAAAGTCATTGCCTAGTAAGTGCAAGATGCCTATGGCTATACAGTAGAAATATCTACACAGATGTTTTTACATTCAGAAATCTCACTTATGTAAATCTCATGTAAGCCTCGATGTTACATTTGTATTGTTTCAAATGATGTAGCCCCCCCAGGCATTAGCTATGTTTATCTTAAAACATAGAAAACTGGGCATTTAAGGGGTTCATTAATTTTACAGTCACAGGGACAAGCTCAGCATCTCATGTATAAATACACCTTCTTCCATTCACTAAATATCTGTAATTCATTTACATTAATTATTAGAATTTATCCTATCTCTTAAGTGTAACACATGTAACCCCCCCCCTCCCCCACCCCCATCCATCTGGGAGATACACTGCTATTACTATCTCTGTGTGGTGCTGAGGCATACCTGCTAGTTCAGGAGAGATGAGTAGCTGCGATGGTAAGGGGCAACAAGACAGGCTTTTGGTGATCTCTGGGTTATTTTGATCAGTGCTTCAGCGCCTCCAGCTGCGACGGGCTTCTGGGATGCAGGACATCAGTTCCCACCACAACACTCCTTACCCCTCCTGCCCAGGAACTGACACCCAGGCAGAGGTATATTGAACAGGAATCTTTATTGTACATTGTTGCAGCTCTTCTTACAGCATAGATGATCTCTGAAGTCCCAGGACGTCTGGAGGGTGCACACCCTGGTAGCATGGGGTATTAAGTCTTGATGGTCCCCAGGCCTTCACCACCCCTCCCCCCCTCATATTTTATTTTCTCCATTCCCCCCCCCCAAAAAAAAATAATAATAAAAATTGAGTTTAAAAATAAATAAATAAAAAAATCTGCTATTACTGAGTTACAACCACAGCAATTGTATTTATCCATCAGAAAGCTATTGTTTGCATGCATTTGAGTAGCAGTTAACAGCTTTTCTTTTTTATAACTTGTAGTTTTTATTGTTTTTTTTTATAGCTTTTTTCCTTGCTATTTTTGGGGTCCATAATATATTGCTTAGCTCCAATGGGGAACAAGCCGAGCTCTCCAATGCAACCCATCTTTTCAATTCAGGGCGTGTCTGCCATTGGGAAAGTTGACATAATTGGGCCGCTCGATAGTATGATACCAAGCAAGGTACTGCCAAGCCCCCCTCTGTTGGTTGTCTCAACAGTGTCTGCTTTTTGATTCGTGCCTTTTTACCTCCCCAAATAAATGTGAGGCCTGTAGCTCGCCTATTTCTTTCAGACTCAAAGGCACTGGGAGCGTTTGAAACAAATATAAGATGCGCGGCAGAAGATTCATTTTTACGCTATATATTTTGCCTATCCATGAGATATTGAACATCGACCAGCGCCTTATATCGTCCTTCAGTGCTCGGATTAACTTGGGGTAATTTGCTTTATAAATTGATTTGAAATTGCTAGTGATAAATACCCCTAAGTATTTGATCGCCGTATGCTGCCAACGAAAATTAAAGTTTAGGGATATTAGTTTTTCCTCTGCTTTTGGGATAGTAACGTTTAGGGCCTCCGATTTTGATTGGTTAATTTTGAACCCTGAGAGTTTATTAAACCTATCACCATGAGGACATCGTCCGCGTAGAGAGCTATTTTGTGGGATTGGTCCTCTATTTTGAGTCCTGAAATATCTGGATTATCTCTAACTTGAGCCGCTAGCGGCTCCATACACATGGCAAAGAGAAGAGGCGAGAGGGGGCAACCCTGTCTCGTGCCGCTCTTGATCTTAAAAAGATCCGAGGGGAAGCCTTGGTGTATGACTTTGGCTGTTGGACCTGAGTAAAGGGCCATAATAGCTGATATTAATTTGCTATCGAAACCAAATGCTCCAAGCGTATCTTTGAGGTATGTCCAGTCAATCCGATCAAAAGCTTTTTCTGCATCTAGACTTTATACCATAGTTTTAACTTTTGGTGTATTGGCTATTTCTAGCAGATCAATGATTCGTCGGATGTTGTCTCCCGCTTGTCTATCTTTAATGAAGCCGACTTGATCTGGGTGTATCAGTCTAGGTAGGATTTGACTTAATCTGTTGGATATCAATTTGGCATAAATTTTGATGTCTGTATTGATAAGCGAGATAGGCCTGTAACTTTTACAATCGAGAGGGTCTTTGCCAGATTTATGAATTATAGAGATCGACGCCTGGAGCATGTTTTCGGGGAAGGGGGTCTCCTGTTAAAACTGCATTGAACATTTTGAGCAGGTATGGGGCCAGGGATTCACTATATTTTTTATAATAAAGACCTGAGAAGCCATCTGGTCCCGGGGCTTTCGAGGTCTTTAGATTCTCAATAACATGGGAAACCTCTTCTTCTAGGGTAAAATCACAACTCAGTCTCTCTCTCTCCTCATCCGTCAGCTTTGGCAGCTTTGCGCTTGTAACAAATGACTCACGCGCCCTATCTGTGTTCTGATTATGTCCTATTTTATCCCCGTTATATAGTTTCTCGTAATATAATTTAAATTCTTCAACAATTGCTTTCGGATTACCGGAAATGGAGCCTGATGATTGTCTAATGGCCTGTATACTATAGTTTGGGGGTCTATTCCTCAATTTGTTTTGCGAGCATAGTATCTGGCTTGTTGGCTTTATCGAAAAATTTCCTCTTTGACCAATTCAGGGATATATCAGCCTGGGATGTTAGTAGTAGGTTTAGTTCTATTTTGGCATCTTTAATTTGTTTGAGTAAGTTGGGGTGATTGGTCTGCTTATGCTTGTCCGAGAGGTCTTTTAGCTTGGATTGTAGCAACTCTATTTTTGCCTCCCTTTTTTTTTCCTTCTCGAGGCAATGCTAATTAATATACCCCTCAACGTTGCCTTTTGGGCCTCCCAGAGGGATAGATAAGATTTCACTGTGCCTTCGTTCAGCTTGAAATATTGATCTATTTCTTCGGCTACTAACTGAGTAGTTTCTGGGTTTTTCAGAAGGGATTAATTTAGCTTCTAGTTTGCTCCAGGTCTGTCTAGAATTAATTGGGAGCACCTTAGCTCTATAGGCGCATGATCTGACCATGAAATATCATGGATCCCTGTATGGGAGATCTTTGGGACCAGTCTGCTGGAGATAAAGAAGTAGTCGATTCTGCTATAGGATGAGTGAGGGTGCGAGAAGAATGTGTAGTCTCTCTCGTGGGAGTGTTGTTCCCTCCAGATATCAAGGAGATTGTTTTCTTTCAGGCCTGAACGTAATGTATAGGAGGCGTTTTTAGCATATCGTAGTTGGGAGCCTGACCTGTCAAGCTTAGGGTTGAGAGTTGTACTAAAGTCTCCCGCTACTTTTATTGGGCCTTGTGCAACTTTATTCAGCTTATTAAAGACTAGCGTAAAAAAGCTAGGGTCGTGATCGCCCGGGGCGTATATAGAAGCTAATGTTAGGATTTGTCCATTGATTGAGCCGGTTAAGATTAGGTATCTCCCCTCTTTATCTCTGATTGTTTTTTCTACTTTGAATGGGCATTTATTATGAAATATAATTGCTACTGCTTTTGTTTTCTTAGTGGAGGATGAGAGGTAGAATTGCCTGAATCGTTTATCTAAATATTTTGGGGCGCTGCTTGTGCTAAATGCGTCTCTTGCATTAATATAATATCCGCATGTTTCCTCTGGTAGTCAGCGAATGCCACTCTACCTTTACCCGGACTATTCATCCCTTTTACGTTATGAGATAAGATTATTAACCCCATTTTAAAGTAGTTAACCGACTTATCCTAACCATAGAGATTATTGTGGGGTGTGAGTGTTTGCGTTGTACCCGATCTTCATCTGTCCGGGTCTGGGATGGATTTGAGGTCTGTCCTTCAGCGCTTCGCGAGTCTCGTGGCCAACCGGGGAGAGGGAGGGTAGGGAGAGAAAACAAGGAAGGTAACATAAAATAAAGTAACATAGGAGATCCTTGTGGGGTCCATGACCCCAAAGGATCTCTTGCCTTTGGAGGAAAGTTTGTATCCCATGCACCGCTACCTGGTGCATGCCTAACCAAACTAAGTCGGTCCCTTCCTTCCCAAAGGTCTTGAGTGGATGCCCTGTGGCTAGCCAGGGCATTCCCTGTCGGCAACATAGCGAGGGCTGGGAACGGGAGGCTCCCCTCCTCGGCTCTGCTTAACATAAAAAGCTACTAAACACTACTAGGTAAATAACAACCGTAACTTAAGATACAGTATGCTTGAATCCAACTTGCAAAACCAAGGAAAAAGGTGTGACATCATATTTGGACAATACCCTACTGACATGACATAGGGCTGACCCCCCTGAATTCTGCGGTTTTCTTTAACATTTTTATTGGCACCCCTGCTATTGTACTCTCCTTTAGCCCTCCTGATCCCCTGGTATCACCCCACCTCCGAGAAGCTTATTCCCCCTGTCTCTAGCTAAACCTGTCCAGGTGTGTCTCCACCATGATGCTTCGCCACTTATCTCTTAGCCGGGCCATTTCCTATTGTGTGAGTGTGTTAAGTACCTATTTGGATTGTGCCTACGTCCTGTCCCCAATCCTCCTGGGGGATTGTTAAGGTGCCAGGTGTAGGTGTATGGGTAGGTAGGAGCGTACTATTGTTCCTGTTCTGGGATCTGTGTGTTAATGAGTCTTTATATGTTTGTGTTCATGATCAGACCTTTGTGGTACCGTGTTTTTCTAAGGACTCGCATATATTCTTTACTGCCTCCTTTTCATGGGAGATAATGTATTTCTACGACATCCCCATTCAGGGGCCATAAGTGTCTCGCATACGGTATAAATCTCCTGCACATGCGAGTCCTCGTTCGCCTCTGGTATATCCCTACATGCATACTACATTCATCCGCAGTCCGCTGCTCATGTTCCTGGCTAGAACACTCGATATGTGGTGCATAGCTAGACCTATGATACCTCTATTATACAGACCCTGTTATTGTGTCCCTTCTGAGAATATATCTATTTATACTTATTTATTTATTTATTTGTTTATAATCCCATGTATTCCGCCACCCTCTATCCCCTTTATTATATTTAGTCGGATTATTATACCCCCACTACTGTTTGAGCTCAAGCGCACTAATAATTTATATCCCTTTCAGATTGCATTCACTCTGTCCTATGTCAAGCATAGCCCATACATATGTATATCCCAGCTCACAAACCGTGCAGACAGTAGTCAATAATATAGAGTCCAGGGGCTAGGGGACAGCATGGCCTCCTGAGGTTGGGGACTGTCTCCGTTGGTCCCATGTTGTTACTCCACTTCTTCTTTAGGTATGCGTCCCTCTGGTGCAGGGGAGGGGGGGTGCCTTATCACCTTGGTGAAGGCCAACAATCCGTTTTGTGTCCACGGGTGCTGTGTCCTCGCCGAGTCGGCTTTCCAGAATCATGTCCGGGTGTACCAAGATGGACGCCGAAATTGGATGCACTTTTGAATAAATAAAACTTTACTCTGGCCTTTTGCGGACAAATGAACAGTCTGCTGGTATTGCCCTTTTAAGGCTTAATTGATCCATGATTGGTATCAATTAAGGGTCTTTTCTTGGGATTTTCGCGCCGTTTGCCTCACTCTGCTCCAGCCTGGCTCCGGAGAGGATGTTCCAGCACCATCCAGGTCAGTGTCGTCCCCTTGCAGGCCCAGCTTGTGCAGAAATTGGCCCCTTTCTTCCAGGGTAAGCAGAGTATGGGCAGCTCCATTCTTTAGAACCATCAGCCCGAAGGGAAAAACCCATCGATACCGCACTCCCTTAGCTCTTAACAGCCTGGTTATGGGGAGGAGGGCCCTCCGTTTGGCGAGAGTAGTAGGAGCGAGATCCTGAAATATCAGGAGTTTGACCCCCTCGAACTCCACTGAACCCGATGCCCTGGATATTTGGCATACCGCCTCCTTTATTTTAAAATAATGTAGGCGTACGATAATGTCCCTTGGAGGGTCATTTGGCTGCGGTTTAGAGCGGAGGGCTCTATGGCATCTGTCCAAGTGTAAGTCGGATTCCGGCCTATCAGGGAAAAGGCTTGTCAGCAATTTTGTAATGAACTCCTCTGGGTCTGCATATTTTTCAGGGACGCCACGCACCCTAATGTTGTTCCGACGGTCCCGATTTTCTGCATCCTCCTGTTTGCTGGATGAGTCATTTATTTGTGCCTGGAGATGAGCTGTAGTTTTGTCTTGTTTGCGGACCGCTTTGATCGTGGAGTCCAGCTTTGTTTCCAGCTCGTCTGTTCTGGCGCCAATACTGTTAATATCACGCCTCAAGTCCGTGATTTCCTTATGCATATAGTCCTTCATTTCGTTGCAAAATTCCCGCATTACTTTCCGTGTAATTGACTCCGTGTCTCCCGGGTCAATGTGATCCTCTGTTAGCTGCTCATCTTCTGAATCCGACCCTGCGGGTGGTGTCGGGGTTCCCGCGCCATTTTTGCGAGCCGGATCAGTTTTATTAAAGTACTTGGTAAGTACTGTGGATGTGCGGGCCGGTTTGGGTCGTGTCTGCATCTTGAGTTCTTTCCCGATTGGTATATGTGTGGTGGGAGAGGTTTTTCTCAGTTTTTCAAGCTTTTGTGTGTCTTTTATTTGCCGAGGGGTGCGGAGTTCACACTCTAGGCTTCCATTCACCTAGACCTCGCGCATGTGCCGTCCAGTTAACAGCTTTTCTAATGTTATATGGTAATAAAGAGGATAGATACGTGTATAACTGCCCTCTAATTAGTAGTGTTTTATCTTTTGCAAATAATCAAATAGGGATGGTAGCAGGACAGAAATGGTACACAAATAGATCATACCCACAATGCAGCAACTTTTCTTTGCAGATACTGGCAGCTTCTTTTCTCACTTAGGGCCTCATGCAGTAAGCAGCGATAAGCCACTTATCGTCAGCTTATCGCCAAAAAAGCCTACAGCGATTCAGTAAACCCCGATAAGCCGGCGATAAGAGCAAAAATCGCTGTTTTGTTTTTTACTGAGAATTTTTTTTTGCCAAACGTGCAGCGATAAGCCACTTATCGCCAGTTTCTCAAACTCGCTCAATTCTAGCTTATCCAGGCTGATCGCTACTCCAGAATTGAGATTTCCTCTCCAAATCGTCCCGCCAGAAAAAGTTGTCAAGAAGGTGGTGAGAAGCTGCTGATAAGAGGCGAGACGGCACTTAGAAAAACATTTCATTTTTCCTGGATGCCGGGAGACTCCAGAGCTGATATCCATTTAATTCCACCACCTATCCATTAATACCACCACTGGAGACCCCCGGTATGAATGCCATGCAATAAAAATGCATTTTCAGGCAATGAACGGGTAAACCACCAGTGCCATGCTTATTCTGGGTAGCGGCGGTGGGGGAAGGTGTTATTTGGCACTTGGTGGGTGTTTAGGCCTTGCGGGAGGGGGGGGTTGCAGGTGGACTTAACCCCTTCATTACCTTAGCCGTTAATACAGCTAAGGTAATGAAGGGGTTAACCCCTCCAGCTACCCACCCAGTTGGCCAAAACACCCATCCTTGGGGCTACTACCCCTTTCACCCACCCCGCTACCCACAATAAACAAAAATACACACAATAGCCCTACTACCACCTCCTAAGCCACCAGTAACCATTACATTATGTAATAAACACCAATATACAACCCACCCCCTGTGCTCCCACATAAAACCATCATTTATTTTTTTTATACATAGGCTTAATAGCACAGGCCGGCGGGGTCCCCACGGGTGCCTAGGGGCGCTCGGGTGGTCCCTGCTGGCCTGAGGTACCATTTGTGTTGTAAAAAATATAAAAATGGCCTACATTTCAATAAATACACCTCCACCCCAAACACATACAGTGCAGCTCACACGTCGTGATCTCCACGTGGAAGGCTGTCCTCTGAGGTGATCCCACCTGGGTAGTCTCTTTGGATTGAGGGGGCCAGTCCCAGACCCCTCTCCTGGATATGCAGCGTCCGCTGCATCCCTTACTTTCTATGCAGCTCTAATGGAGGCAGGTTCCCTATCCTAGGGCCTGTCCCTACAGCAGCCACAAACTGAAAGGTGTATCAGGGTCCTAACTGGGGCCCAGAGGGATTCTGGCCTAGTGCAGAGGGTCAATGACGCATGCACACTCACCACCTACCCCATGCCTCTCCTGTCACCGACTGACTCAACAAGGTTCCCTGTCAGCCCTTTCCTCACTCCCCTAGAGGAATCCTCACACCCTATTGGCTCCCTGGCATCAGGTGTCATCCCTGGTACTCATGGGACTTGTAGTCCCCTGCTATAGCCTCGCCCTGATTGGCTTCCCTTCGCGCGCTTACCCCTGCGCATGCACGAGCTCCCAGAGGCCTCCTCCACTCCTAAACTCACTGCGCATGCGTGCGCAATCCAAGATGGCGCCCCCCACTAACCGGGTGCGCCGCGAGCTCCTGCAACTGGCTCGCCCCACCAGCCGCCTCCGTCACGCAACTCCAGCACCCGCATGCCTCCGCGCTCACGCCCCCACCATTGCGGCCAGCCGGCGGGTCCGTCACTTATTCCGGCGGCACCCGCGACTGCTGCCAATGTAAGGGGGGTGAATGTGAGCCCAATGACACCGGGACTACACAAGGAAGAGTCAAAAGTCTGTTTCTGCATTTGTTGTGCAGTAAGTCCTCAAATAGGTCTCAGGTGAGATGTCCCATAAGCAACTTCACAATTGAATGGTGGTGATTGTTGCTGCAGTCCACTTTACGCATTAGTCAATGACTATTAGGAAGTTTTTTCTTGAAACTGACCAACAAAGTCAAAGTCTGGACCAAGGCTTTTTAGTAACTTCTCATAGAAATGTGTTGGTGGGTTCAGTCAAGTAACTTGGCGTGCACTGCAATTATGTACAACTCTTTATTTCTGCATCAATTCAGGGCCACCACACAACTTCTGACTTGTGCATATTTCCTGGATGAACTGTATGTGACAACTCTCTTTCTCATAACATGCATCTTTTATGAGCAGACAGTTCATTCTGATGATTTTAATATGGCCTAAACTTCTCAGACAGCTCCCCAGCTGGACATCCTCTCAACACACAGCTAACAACATGAGCCATTGTAGGGTCCTTGGCAGTCCTTTTGCAGCCTGGTCAGCTTAAAGAAGTGGGTCAGGGTTCAGGAAGGTTTTCCATCTTCAAAACTTCAATTGGGGATTGAATGGTAGCATATGTAAAGGCAGGTGGCTCAGGGCATCGACACTTGGAATCAACTTTCACGTCTTGCAGGAATGTAGTTAGCATGACACCCCATTGTTATACTTGAGGTGACATAACTGGAGGTGTTGGTGTGTTCTTATAGATTATACCTAAAATTGACTTGTGGTCAGTATGAATTTCAAACACGTCCATAGATATAATTGTGATATTTGCTTTACTTCAGCTATGAGAGGTACTTTAGCAATCTACTGTACATTATGCATTGTTCTGTTCTGTTGGATGTCAAGTTTCTTGAGTAATATGAGACATGTGTTTCCATCCGACCTGGCAAAATAGGAATGAGAACAGCTCCAACACCACAGGATGATGCATCACAGGTAAGTTTCAATGACCTTCCCTTGTCATAATGGATGAGCAGAGATTCATGCTGGTAAGGATATTTCCATGAAACCCCATTATCAATAAAGGTGGTGGAGAGTCCAGAAACTGTTGACTTGCGTGCAAGAAAACAGGTAGAAATTGGGCAGGTGCAGAAACGATTTTGTTTCCTGTTCAGATTTTGATTTATGATCAAAATGTATTGCTTTTGCTTCGTCTACTATTGGGTGAACTCCAGATGCATCAATGTGATAGCCCACAAAAGTAACACTTGTAGCTCCCATCTCCCATTGTTCCTTATTAACTTGTATACCGGATTGCTCAAAGCAAAACAGAACGTCTTCAAGTCGCCCAATGGGTTATAATAGTCTGTGCATCTGCAGCACCCTCATCATCAATCAATTGTTGATAAGACTGGGCAAAGTCAAGTTTACATAAACTTTACCTCCAGGAAGAGCAGCAAGTAGTTGGTTGACACCAACTAAATAAGTCAATGCAGAGGCTAACGGAGCCACAAATAGAAAGTTACCTAGAGAAGTGTTGTTGGCAGATCTAACTCCATACAATGTAGCTCTGAAAACAAGTTATACCATGCTTCCACTGCAACAAACTATTCTGGGAAATGGCATACATACTGTATGAGCACTCGCAGTGTGACACTTTTTGCTTCTTATCCACTTTAATACAGATCCCTATAAACTTATGCCTGGTGTTACACATCTTTTAAAGCATAGTCTGGGTTAAAAAAAAAGGGCATAACCAGTAAACCTAATCACAGACCGCTATTTCAACTTTTGGAGTATCCTCAGCGTGAAGATGGTTAGATTGTAAACACTTCAGGGCAGGGACTCCTTTTCCTAAATGTTACTTTTATGTCTGAAACACTTCTTCCCATTATGTGTTATTTGTATTATTTGTTATTTATATGGTTGTTAAGTGTATTACTGCTGTGCAGATTAATGGTGCTATATAAATAAAGATATACATACATATACATACAGGCTTTACATTATGAAGCTTGTGGTTGCTATATGAATAACAAATTCAATAGAACAAATGCTTAAAGATCCCTTATCTGCGATTTCCATATGATTTAATTCTCACCAGCTCTTTCACACGTTTAAGCTTTAGTCCTCATAAAAGCATCTTTTTTAATGGATTGTTTAGTCCAGTCAACCATGTGAGAAAGGGGAGGGAAGTAGACCATTAATTAGAGAAAAAAAGTGATTTACAGCTGGCATCATTTACACAGGGCCAGAGGTTGTAGTTACATGCTGATAATTAACTGGTCTCTTTAAAATCAGAGGCAAATTAACAGAATATAGAGACTAAAAGTAATTGGAAAATTGTTATGTGGATCACATATTCTCATTAGATGCAAACTAATTTGTTTGGCACAAGGCAATTTTCTTATCTGTTTTTCCCTTTGTTAAAAATGTTTTAGAAGCCTTTAATGGATTTTCTTGTCCATGAAAGTTTAAGAAACCGAACAAGATATAATATTGCACTAGACAAAGGATTATTGGCATGACCAGTCTGTTTGCACTGTATTGTGCATAATATGTACAATAAATCCCTTGTTGTAAGAGATCATTTCTTATGTAAGTATAAATACAGTAATGCAAAAAGATGTGCCTCTAACATGCAGTATACATATATATTTTTTAGCATGTTCTTGTATAGTGCTGTTTTATGTAGCGCTTTTACAGAGACATTTTGCAGGCACTGGTCCTTGCCCCGTGGAGCTTACAATCTATTTTTTGGTGCCTGAGGCACAGGGAGATGAAATGACTTGCCCAAGGTCTCCAGGAGCCGACACAGAGAATTGAAGCAGGTTCCCCTGCATCAAACTCAGGGCCAGTCAGTGCCGTTACTCACTGAGCCACTCCTGCTCCCTGCAGTATTCCTGTGCTTTGGTGTGATGGGTAAGGTTGCCAGGTGGCTTCTTCAAAAATACTGGACACAATGGTGAAAGGTGCGATGCACTCGAGACACACACACACACCCTTCACCTCTCAATGCTGATTCCTCTTCCCTGTGGCCCCACCCCAAACTGACACCTCCTCGTGATTGGCTGCATTACCCAGCAGCAGCCAATCAGGATGGAGGAAGTTTCCCTGACCCCTGTCCTCTCCCTGCTTGGGGAAATCCCGTTCTAAACCCCCCTCCCCCAAACCATTCAGATCTCTATATCCAAGGAGGTAACACCGGAAACATACATGTCCAGTATTACCTCATTTTTTACTGAATAGAGTGTACAAATACAGGACAGTCCGGTTCAACACTGGACACCTGGCAACCCTAGGTGACACAAAATCTGTGTCTCCGAAATCGTTATGTGCTATTGTGTTTGTTTGTTGTGTTCAGGATTGTACTGAATACAATGAAAATATTGTTTTGTCTAATATGAAATTTATTTGTTTGTAAGACATAATGTTATTGTGGTTTTTTTTTACCTCCAGGACAATTAGGTGAAAGTAAATCGGAGGTAGTTGGGAGGTGACAGCTTTGTTACCTTCTGGTATTTCTATTGTCTGCTAGTCTTTGGTAGAAGGGGAATAATTGGGTTTATTTATCCTTCAGGAAATAAGATTGAGACGGGATATGATAACAGTCAGAAGACATGTAAGAAAAAAGACAAAACACACTGGGTTTAAACTGTAGCAAGGGAAATCAAGGTTAGACATTAGGAATAATTTCCTGCCCTCAAAAGTACTTTGTCTGCTTCTGAAATGTGGGCTGGGCTGGAGGTTCTTTAGAGACCTACTATTCCATTCCAGGTACAAAACAATTGCTCCAGATTGATCAAAGACAAACTTTGATACATTTAATGCATATATGTTGCCCCAGAATAGCACACCTTTTGCTTTGATGCTTAGACCCCGATACATGCTATCACCATACAGACAGAACAAGTATAACAAATTGTTAGAACTGATACCATGTTAGCTACTTATGAATGTTATTGACCAGTGTTGAATATTGCACATTAGTTTACAATGAATAACAGCAATATATTCTTTATGTGGAGACTAAAGATGCAACAAAAGACAAAGAAGCCCTAATGCTATATCCAACATGACAATTATGACAAACAACATTATAGCCCACAGCATGGGATATGTGACATGTATGTAGTGAGTAAGGGGTTAAAACAGCAGTCCAAGCTGCCATTTGTTTCCCTTTAATGTGTGCATCAATACAATCCAGTCTTCCGTGATTGATTGGCGAAGATTCGGCGCAGGGTTCACTAAATGGCTGTCAGTGCAGCAGAAGAGGACCAAAGGTCTGTGGGGGAGATCATGTGACCAGGCAGTTACTAGATACAATTGGTGCACTGCTAGAGAAAGAACAGGGCTCAAAAAGGGGTGTGCCTATTTCAGAAGAGGAAGGGGATGTGACTTTTTAAAGGGTTGCTTTAGAAACAAAACCTGCCTGTTACATTATAATATATTAACATTTTAATATCAGAGTTCTTTCAAAAAAAATGTTATAAGTATTTTCTCATCATACAGAACTGATTTATTACAAAAAACACACATAGGATAATGCTTGGTCTGCAGCTTTAAAACACTTCCGTTTTTTAACTAGTTGTCACTGCACTGTAGCACGTACATAGCACATACAGTGCTGCTTAATGTTAACCACTTAGTCACCGCTTACATGGCCCATGCTATTGTTTTTATTCCTCTTCTCTCTACGCAGTGGAAGAAATGCACAAGACTGTATGAAATTGGCAGGGTTGGGCCTGCTGCTGATAGGGTTACACCGTGACATGGTCGCAGGCTTGAAATGCTTTGGCCAAATGATTGAACTAAATGACTCAAAGGTATGAGAAGAACAAACAGAGAATACAGATAGTAATAAACTAAATAATTTGTCATGTTGGATGCAGCTTTGGGGCTTCTTGTTTATTGTTGTATACATTAAGTCACTGTCCCAGTAGCACTCCAATTGACAGAAACAAATATATAGTGCAGTGGGTTTGGGTTTTGAGCGTACTAGGACCGTGAGAGACTAAAGAGACTGTCCATTTGATATGATTTATATACATCCCACCAGAATCAAGTGTTGCAAAGTAGTTATTCACCAACGTTTTGGTCCATAATAGTGTGTGTTTTTTTCTTCACATGTTACATAACATAAAAGGAGTATTTTTTGTAATAGCATTACCCAATGTGTGCACTTGAGGGCCACAGACTCTAACATTTCCCATATACAGACCCGTCTGCAATGTGTATTTCAAACTTTGCATTTGTCCGTTTTATATTTTGCAAGTAGTGGTATATCGGAGTAATCCAACAAACACTGATATTTTTAGGTAATCTAGAACAGAAAAGTAGAATCTGAAAACCATCCAGATATGTGATACTCTTATTTTTCACATACATACAGTAAAATATAATTAAGCAAGTATGTGTGTTTTCAGTCAATGCAAACGTTTGCTTGTTTTTATTCTATGTCTAAATAAGTACATTCACATTTTATTTAGGGTCATTTGGAAATATTTTACCCAATGGTGTCACAATATTAATGCAATCCCCTTAAATATGATGTCAACTGTTTTTGTATGTAGGCGCAAAGAAAAAAAATGATGCTATTTGCTAATTTGGAACTTTGAGTAAGCAACAGAATTGTAGAAATAACAACCATGGTTTCCTCTCCTCCTTTGTATCTGAGAATGTGTTGACGTGATGGCTTAGAAGGAAATAATATTTTATTCAGACTTGGCTGCAGAGATACAAATAATCAAGCATCTAACATTGGATCGTGTTCTGTACATTTTTCTGGCCAGAGCTACCAGTCTCTATTACTATATAGCTGCAATGTACAAGACATATGTTCTCAATGTTGTCTTAATGGACAGGCTTATTCCTAGAAATTCAGAGCAATACACAGTAGTTTGTCACAATATCCAGTCATGCGAAAGCAGGGAACCGACTAAAATATCCATGGTATCATGCATCTGATCTTTAAGCAATGGCCATCAAAGGTCACTGCTCTTTCATATACAATCAATGACATTTGTACTTCAATGATCTTAGAGAGAGAAATGTAGAACTGGCTCTGTCAACATATCTTACAGCATATAATGGTGATTTATCTATCTCTGCAAGAATCGTTAGGATTGAGGCATTAACCTTTCATAGTAATTAATGGCTAGAGGAAGGGTCTCAAGCTCCGAAAACATAATTGCTAACAAATAGTTCATATATTGTCTGCAGTATGTCTGGACGTAGTAGGTACCGATTTGACACCAGTTCCTTAGTCTTCAAGTTGTGTTACTGAGCAGCTGTTCCCTGACTACAGTTACAATAATACCTTACTAATAAATTGACCTTGGCTCCTTTTCTTTGGCATTTGGTTCCCAATAGGGAATCTTCCTCTAAGAGCTCTAAAAATATGCAAGGTGGAGATATGCTCTACTCCTTCTGCTGCCCATATGTGACCATCTGATTCATTTTCTGAATGAAGATTATTCAGTTGTTTAGGCTCTATTGAATAGCACGATAGAAGACTGCACTGGAAATAAGTAGAGCATTATAAGAAATAGCTCTTTTAATAAAGAGCACCATCAGCCCTACACAAAGGGTCATAATTACTAAGTGTTGCTACTAGCAAAAGCCCAATATTATTCTGACAATCTTCATCAAAGTACATGAAATTCAGCAAATTTCTGGCAGATCATCAACAATATATCCCAGCCTTCTCGCCATCAACAACCATTTAATATCAAAAGGTTGATACTATTCTGACAAATCCCACTGACATAGCAAAGACATTCAATGAGTACTTTGTGGGCTGTGTTACTTCCCTAATATAAAAAGCACAACCCTATCTACAACCATGGAGCCAAAGAAAGTGTCCTCTGGTGCATGGACTGGAGAGAAGAACCCCTCCCCCCCCAATAAACAGAAAAGAGAAACAATGGTGTGATATTGTTTAGGAATTCTTGTACCACAGATGTGAGATATACAATAGGCACTCACATGCGTTCATGCTAGAAGGACATCTCCTATACTGTATCCAGATTTTTTTGGGATAATAATCACCTTGGGCAAACAGTTTTAGAAGGTTCTTAGCTCTTGTGGTATGCTTTTTTATAAAAGATATAAGATAGAAAATGCCATAGTATAATAAAGTTTTATTAAAAAAAGAGGGAGGGGGGGGATGAGGTAAAAGGTAATTAAACCGTCTTGAGCTTTAAGCATGTAGAATATTAAGCTTTCCAACATAATCAGCATTCCATGTGGTCTTCCTCTGATTCCTCTGATTTCTTTGCGTTGTCCTGTCCAACCTGTGTGGACAAGCTGCCCAGGCTGCACTGCTCTTCTCCGCCAACCCCAGTTTGGAGGTTGCGTGCACTTATTTTCTTCTCTTCGGTCCATGCACCAGAGGACCTTTTCTTCTGCTGCATTGTATCTCTAAGGGACTTGGAGCCACCCTTTTGTTCTATCTTGGCAGCAGGATTGAGAGAATTTTGTGACTTTGCTCTTAAAGAAGTAACTACTATCTGGAGATATTCCAATTTAAGAACATCTAAACTTATAGACTTCTGCTATTCCAGCATTGTGCTATAGGATTTATATCCTATATTATTGACTTTTATAATTTTTTCTTTTTTCTGTTTCAAGTAGGAATTGTGTGTTACCGCTTTCTTTCTCTTTTTTTTTTCTCTTCACGTCTAACTACAATCATGAAGCACAACATGTGACAAGTCCTATATCCCCACCCTCTCCAAACAGTGCATACAATTTTCAATTTGTCCCAATATCTGAAGAGGAGATTACACAGGAGCTCCTAACATTAAAACTAAACAGCCTGACCTGACCTACTGCAATCAAAGTTTCAACGTGCCCAGCCATTGCCAAACTGATTGCCTCCCTAATCAACCCTCCAACTACAGGCCAATCTCTCTTCTCCCAATACTATCCAAACACATGGAAAAAGTGCCCACTCCCAATTAAACGATTACTATACCAAGACAAATGTAACTACCCTCTGAAAAGTTTGCAATGAGATCCAGTGCGGAATGGAACTCAGACAACTTACTTGCGCAATATTCCAAGATCTTGCAAATGGTTTTGATACTGTTAAACGTGTTATATTATTAAACAAGCTCCAGTGCACTGAAATAAGAGAACACACCTTAAATGGGATTCACTCCTACCTATCGAGTAGATCCCAACATTTTCAATATTTTCAATATTTTATGGAATATTTTTTTCAATGGAGAATTATTAATATATTATTGCTTTGAGATTGTAGTTGAATAAACTTAATTAAGAAAAGGTACGATCGTGTCCAATAGTTAGTTGGGTGCAATGTTTTTACTTACATTATGTGTTAATACAGATTCTTAATCCCATTTGGAAGTTTTAGTTTGAGTACACTGGGCCAGTGCAGATTTCTCTTTCAAACCAACTACTGCTGAAACTGTCAGATCTACTGTATGTAAAGACATGGTTAATTTCACACACAGAAGATGTAATTTAACTTAAAATATGTGTAACACAAGGGCATTGAAGGCTAACACACAAGGGAGTAATATAACACAAGAATTATAACATGATTTATAGTACGTCAATTGCAAAGAGACTGTCATTTAACACAAGGAGAGTTCAAAGCAATGCAAATAAATGGTTACTTAATGGTTTGTGACTAATTATGCAAGTAGAGTACAATATGATGCAATGAAACTATAATTATAGAATTAAAGAATGTTTAATCCAAAATAGTACAGTTAAGGATGGGCAGGTTCGCCGATTTAAAATCCTCACCAAATTCTTTTTTTTTTTGTTCTTTTTTCTTTTGGAAGAAACTAATGATCTTTTGTGGTTGGGGAAAAAGGAACTCTGCCAAATGTTGCTAAAAGCTTGACTTTTAAAGCACTTAGTTCAATTTTCAAAAAGTTAAGTTTGAGTTTTTTTCCATACTGTTTTTTAAAAAAAATAAATCCAAAACTAATCAAGTTTGAACAAAACCAAAACCACGCTTTTTTGGGGGGAGCCAAAAACACCAATAATTACAGTGCATTCTAATGGAAGGAGAAAGGAGTTTAACATGAGGGAATGAATGATAATTCAGTTATTAGAATAGAAAAAGATTGGATGGCTAAAGTACTGTAGACTAAGCCCAACCAAACAACATTTTTACCCAATTCTACGTCTTCCTATATATCTTACTTACTTACTTTTGGTAATCTTTAGACTGGAATAAGAAAGTAGTTCCCAATGCTATTTCTTATGTACCATGAAAATGGCATACCAATTCTTAGTTGAATAAGGAAACAGCTATATAATAGCTAGTCCACGTAGAGCATATTGTATTAAAATAAACAGTTCATATCATAATGGTATTTTTTTTAAATACTGACACTAAAAAAGGTCATATTGTAATTGTGCATATTTATAAAGCTACATTGCATCAGATCAACAAATAGCAGATTGAAACAGGATCATGTACAATTTGAAAATGTCAAACAGAATTGACATCTTGATTACATTTCATGTTTCATACTACTCAGCTTAATTAGTTTTCTTCCTATTAAAATTCTAAATATTTTAATGAGAAGGTCCAGTTATTAATAAACATAGGTCTAATTAAACAGTATGTGAAAGTAATACATTCATTTTGCCTCAGTTGTCATCTTTTATTTTCCTTGTTGGTAAAGCATATAGCTGTGAGAATGTGGGAAGTAGTTTACCTATCAATTTAGGCAGAAAATAGTTCAATCTATGACCCTGTTATATCTTTCCCTGAATAGGTGTACATTTCATAGTACTTGGTCAGATAATAAATAACATCACATAATTACATGCATGTATCTGTTACCTGTAGAATCTGCGGTTTATGAGTTGTGTTCAATAGCAAATTAAAAGCACAGATTACTTCTCCTTCCAAAACTGCCATAAATTAAGATATGTCCATTGTCTTTCTAGTCCCTGCATTTACAGTACTGTACGTAATTTTTTAGCTTGAATGTTAGGAGAGAAGCCAGCCACAGATTACACATGTATCGGGGTACAACCTGGCTACTATTGTACCCAATGGGCTGGCAGTAAACCCTGGTATTTACAGGCTTGCCAGTAGTTGGTATGGGGTTTTCACCTTTGGTACTGCACTTGAGTGACAGCAGGGGGTGGTACATCCTGTAGTAGCTGGGACAACGGAGTGCCCGCCTTCTGGTTGTACTTATGGGCAGGACAGCCCTAAATTTGGAGGTTGTTCCTTCCCTCTGAGGAAGGCAGGTCACACGTCGGGGAGCCTGAGATTGGGGCCTACCCTTGTGCTCTTCCCTACGGGGAAGATTGATTGTGATTATACATCTGCCTCCACTAGGGAGGTGGGGAAGAGCTAGGACGGCTGCGGGTGCCCTCGGCCTGTAATGACTGCTGTGTAGCTGTAGTGTTACTGCAAAGTGTGTAGTAATAAACCGTTCCTGTTTTCAATATACCTCTGGCCTGGTGTGTGAGCTAACTAGGGGGAGAGGTACAAGTTCTACCGTGGGAGATCATCTCCATTTCTCTGGAGCCTACGGCAGATGGAGGCGCTGCACTGCTAAGTACTATGTGGGGTGTGAACCCTAGATGCCTGTTTCTGTGTACCAAAGTAATCGGGGACGACTCAGTCCTCTTGTTATCAGCAGGTATGCACCACACACACTCTGTAATGGGCCCTATATGCAATTGAGTGGGGGGGGGAGGGAGGACAACATTACACACATATTACCAAGTAAGTCAGGCATTATTTAGTGCTGTGGAATAGAAGGTTTGTGCTGGTACAGGGCACATGGAGAATACGTTTCTTTGGTGCTGCCTCAAAGTAATTGATGGTGCTCTGTAGTTTGTACATATGGTGCCCTTCTCCTCAGAAAAGTCTTTTGTTTTTTAAATGAGTGCACATTGAATATAACTTGACTGATTGTATTCAATGTGCACACATTTAAAAACAAAAGACAATTTTGTGGACACCATATGTACAGTCAAGTAATTGTAGGAAAATGTTGGCTCTAGCTTTATACACAGATGGCAAACACTTTGCAGCAGACATCCAATTCAGAGCCTTGTACTGTAGCTCTATAAGACTCTCAAGGTTAACGCTATAAAAGGCAGAAACACTTAACAATAACCCTGCATTCCATTAGTCTGTCTGATATTTGCTATATACTCAGATGTTGCTCTCCATGCTATTTATTCCAACCTTAGCTTGATTTGTTTCCATAAAAAGGAGTGGCTTTTAGCATTAGGCATTTTATATTGTCTTCCTTCTTGAAGTAGCATAACCTTACTCTGAAGGTGCAGGCCTAAAGATTATTTCCATTCTTCAGATTTAGTGTGCCTCACTAAAAACATCAAGCCCCCGTTAGAATGGAAGGTCCAAATATAACCTAAATATTGCCCCTTTATTGAGGTGATGCAGCGTGACAAAGGTCCTAACTGGTCCTAACTGATATCAAAGTCCCACAGCTGCAAAACTGGGACAGCAAAACAGCACCAAATGTATCAAGAAAAATGTTTTCCTACAGAAACCAGGGGACTGCTTTTATTTAGTTAAATCTATTGTAGTATGTTTGCATCAATGTTGTGCCCCAGTTTTGCAGAGGGGAGACATTGATAAATTACAGCGTGTTTTTTGACATGCCACCAGATTTCAGACTAACATACTCTGTTGTATTCTTGATAAACAAATGTTGATTTCAATATTGTACTAAAAGTCTTATTTATTGAGGATATCTTGGTTACAACACTGGGACAAAGCCAGGATTTAACATTTTATTTATTTATATATTTATTTATAAAAATGTTTTACCAGTGTAACCCTTATTCCCCCCCACACCCCAATCTCACATAGGGTCTCATAGGGAATATACTGCTTTGGCTGCATGTCTTAGTGTGGTGCATGGGAACCTTTGCCAAACCTTTGGGGCAACGCAGATGTATACTGGGCGTGGTTGATTTTCAATGCAGCTGTGAACAAAACGTTCTTTGTGTCCTCTTGGCTCATTAACATTCCAGTGGGTGGGGTTGACGTTCCACAAAGTACAAGCAAATATTAACCCTTAGCACACTGGTCCTGTGCAGAGGGGAGCAGCTCTTAGAGAGCACCATCAGTCTGTCTGCCTTTGGGGCAACACAGATGTACACAAAGGGGGTTGATTTTCACAATATTAATCGAAAGAAAATCTCTTCTTTTCTTTGATAAATATAGTGCTGTTTTTGTTGCACACGGTTTGCCCTGGTTTTAATAAATTTTAGGTTAAAGTGTTGTTATTTTTCTTAATTATGCAATAAAATGTTTACTTTTTGTAGCCCCGACTTGAATGACTACTAATTTCTGTAAAGGGCTACTGACCTTAAGAGGTTAACTGTGTGGGCTCACTAAGTCTACTCCCCTCCCCACCATGTGACGTATGATGTAGATTTAAGGGTATATATAGCTGCCCTTTATGTTCTAGAAGCATGTTCTTCAGAGTTCTGACTGGGGTTCTCATTGTGAGTCCTGTATATAGGTTTGTGTGTTTAGATATATGTACTAAGATATGTCCTGTCATCTTTTATTGTTTTCCAGTTAGTAATGTGCCCTTTCTAAGTTAGCACCTATTAAAGGAAGAAAAACCCAAGCTTGTGGGAGAGAGATGCCAATTGTCCAGGTCTCATAGGTTGCCCCTACTGCAGCTTGACCACCAGAAAACATTTTATTTGAGGTTGAAAGGATTTATGAGCCCAGGTGCTGTTTCTACAAGCTCCTAAAAGAATAGTTTAGAAACACCAATGTCATGTACGGTAGCTGTGCTAATAATAATCATTTTATTTTCTCCTAGTTACCTTGGTAAACATGTTGCATAACTGACAACTTCTTTAGCTTTAATGCATTGTTGTGGGAACTAATTCTATATTCATAATTTACTATAGTTAGTGAAATTAATATTTCAGAAGCAAGAAATCAGACAAATGAAATACAAATAAATATGAGTTTCCACTCACAAACAAATGTCACTATTTGCAATGACATTTCATTGTGTGTTTCCTGTGTTAGAGACCCCTCACAGTAAGGGGCTTTTGATACATATGGCACAGGAATTACAATTAAATCCATTGTTTTATTGTTGTAGTTTCTATTGTTTGCTTAAAGGTGCAATCCCAGGTAGTCAGTCAGTTAAAAATCTGAATGGGGGAGTATTTGTAAATTGTGTTTTCTTGGCCCTTATCCCATCCTGTACTTATCAGAGAGCCAATAAAGATAAGGGGGGCAGGGAGGGGCTGTAAAGCGCTGGCTGAACAGACAGACACAAAAGGGAGCAGGCAAAGGACATCACACCCCTCCCAAGTCTGACTTTAAAAATAAATGAACAATACTTATAGGTGTCAGATTTGGGTGAAAATATATATAAATAAATATGTACTGTACACATCAGTCTGCGGATTTCCCCTTTAATCAATAATTATAAATAATACCTATAGTGTGAAGGTCGGCCCCTGGTTTGCCTATTAACATTCCATTATCTGGGTGTAAAACTGTTATATCTTTAGTACACGTATGTATTTTGGAAGGGCGCACAAAGCTGCTCAAACTCGATCCTGGACTGCGTGAGGAGGCCAGGGGTCCATTCTATATGTATGTGAGTCCCTTTGCTGTTTTAATTAATAAATGCGATTTCTTGTGAATATTTAACTGGAACCGTGCCTCACTCGTTTTTCTCATCACCCAACCCCTCCCCCCCCATAGCATCATAACACCTGGGGGGAGAGCCTGGCTGACGCCTGGGAGTTAGCACTGATTTTCGTGCTGCCCTGGATACTGGAGAAAACCCTCATTACGTGACAAATAGATGTGGATGGGTTAAATTTAACCCCAAAGTAACCAATTTCTACACCAGCTCACACAGGGCCGTGTGAGTATAGCCTTATAGATTATATATAATTTCCCCTAACCCTATCAACATACAGCTATATCGAGCTGGGAGAGGCACAGCTCGCCCTCAAGGAGGTGATCACTAATTGTGGTTTCTTACACATGGCCGTGTAAGTATTATTATATTTACAACTGCCCCCCACCATTGGAACTACTGTCAATATTCATCACCATTATTATTGTACATGTCTTTCTAATCCCATGCTCCCCCATTGTTTGTTTGTTCCTATGTGCTATATTGAATGGGTTAAGCTGAATATTAATTTGTTGAAAGATTCTTATTTTGTTCCTATGCAAGATGCGCAAACTGGATTCTTTTCTTTGGCTGGTACAGTTTATTGCTACTCTAAATCTTCATACAGGTGGTTAAGTGCGTGATTTCTCTTCTGCTACTAAATAATTTATCAGCTGCCACTTCAGGCTAGGATTGTGCATAGATCTTGAAGCTTTACTTCTTCAGTTTAGAGAAAAGCACTTTTGTATTCTGTATTTTGTTAAGGTTATATATATATATATATATATATAGTGTATATATATATATATATATATACTGTATATATATAAAGCTGCCAATGATAGCACTCGTGAAGACAGTTCGTTAGATGCCCAGGTGCTCAGCAGAATTAAAGATATAGCGAGATAGCTGGCACTCGCAAAAAGAAGGCATTGTTGTTCTTTAGAAAGGTCACAGGTGAGGGCCAAAACATTGAACTTTTGTAAACAAAAGATTGACACTTGTTTAAGTCCTGTGAGAGCTGGCTATCTCTATTCTCTCTATACATACAGTCATGTGAAAAAGAAAGTACACCTCCTTTGAATTCCATGGTTTTACATATCAGGAGACCATAACAATCATCTGTTCCTTAGCAGGTCTTAAAATTAGGTAAATTCAACCTCAGATGAACAACAACACATGACATATTACACTGTGTCATGATTTATTTAACAAAAATAAAGCCAAAATGGAGAATCCACGTACACCTTATGTTTCCATAGCTTGTAGAACCAATTTTATCAGCAATAACTTGAAGTAATCGTTTTCTGGACATCATTGTGGAGAAATGTTGGCCCTCTCTTCTTTACAATGCTGCTTCAGTTCATTGAGGTTTGCTGGCATTTGTTTATGCACAGCTCTCTTAAGGTCCCGCCACAGCATTTCAATCGGGTTGAGGTCTGAACTTTGACAGGGCTATTGCAACACCTTGATTCTTTTCTTTTTCAGCCATTCTGTTGTAGATTTGCTGGTGTGCTTAGGATCATTGTCCTGTTGCATGACCCAATTTCGGCCAAGATTTAGAAGTCGGATAGATGGCCTCACATTTGACTCTAGAATACTTTGGTATACAGAGGAGTTCATGGTTGACTTAATGACTGCAAGAGTATATGTAGAAAGATGGTGGAGCACTGCAAAGAAATAGGGCTGGAGGCAGATCCGTGAAAAATAAAAATGCTTTAATCCAAATGCATGGTAGCAACAGCTACATTAAAAGGGTCCTCTAACGCGTTTCGCACTTTAATAGACTCTTTGATAAAGCGCTATTAAAGCGCGAAACGCGTTAGAGGACCCTTTTAATGTAGCTGTTGCTACCATGCATTTGGATTAAAGCATTTTTATTTTTCACGGATCTGCCTCCAGCCCTATTTCTTTGCAGTGCTCCACCATCTTTCTACATATACTCTATCTACAAAACGGAACGGATGCACGCTGTCATGGAGCAGAAGGGGTTAATATGTGAGTGATCTACTATGTTTTATGGTTATTGTGACTATAGGGTATGTGCAGGGCTCCAGCCTATGATACAGGATATGTTCTATCCACATAGTGATTGCACTGGGAGTCTCTTTATATAAGGGCTTCCATGTGGTTTCGCTTTTAGAGTGGCTATTTTTGCACTGTCCTTGTTAGGCTTCATATGGTGAGCCATATACCCTGTCACACATCCACACATTTAATATACAATCAATATACCCCGGTCTCCTAGGCATTATGGCCAACATTGCACAATCCTGGATTTAGAAGCACCATTACGAGATTCATTTCTCATCCTTTGCTTAATGACTGCAAGGTTCCCAGGTCCAACCACCATGGTTGGTTGACAGTTGGTATGAGGTTTTTGTGCTGATATGCTGTGTTTGGTTTTCACCAAACGTGGCGCTGTGCATTATGGCCAAACATCTCCACTTTGGTCTCGTCTGTCCAAAGGACATTTTTCCAGAAGTCTTGTGGTTTGTTCAGATGCAACTTTGCAAACCTAAGCCATGCTGCCATGTTCTTTTTAGAGAGAAGAGGCTTTCTCCTTGCAACCCTTCCAAACAAACATACTTGTTCAGTTTTTTTCTAATTATACTGTCATGAACTTTAACATTTAACATGCTAACTGAGGCCTGTACTGTCTGAGATGTAACTCTTGTTTTTTTTGCAATTTATCTGAGCATTGCACGGTCTGACCTTGGGTTAAATTTGCTGGGATGTCCACTCCTGGGAAGATTGGCAACTCTCTTGAATGTTTTCCACTTTTGAATAATCTTTCTCACTGTAGAATGATGGACTTTACATTGTTTGGAAATCTTCTTATAACCCTTCCCAGATTGATGGGCAGCAACAATTGCTTCTCTAATATCATTGCTGATGTCTTTCCTCCTTGGCATTGTGTTAACACACACCTGAATGCTCCAGACCAGCAAACTGCTAAAACTTTGGCTTTTATAGAGGTGGTCACACTTGCTGATGATCAATTAATCAATGGCATTTGATTAGCAGCACCTGTCTGCTACTTAGCATCTTAATTCATATGGAAGCAGTAAGGGTGTACTTAGTTTTTCACACATAGCTTCTCCATTTTGGCTTTAGTTTTGGTAAATAAATCACAACAAGGTATAATATCGATAGAGAAATGCCAGATGTGCAAGTTGGCTTCAGGAAAGGCAGAGGCACTCGGAATCACATTGCCAACCTTCGATGTATTATGGAAAAAAACAGGGAGTATCATAAAGATCTCTATATGTGTTTCATCGATTATTTGAAGGCGTTTGATGTAATTGAGCACAACCAACTCTGGACCTGCCTGAAGGAAATGGGCACACCCCCACACCTGACGGCACTTATAAGATCACTCTATCAAGATCAAGAAGCTAGAGTCTGAACGCCATACGGAGACACGGATTGGCTCTAGATCAGAAAGTTCACACGCCAAGGATGCATCCTGTCACAAGCAGCTTTCAACATGTACGCAGAAGCTGTCATGTAGCGAGCAGGCCTGGATGAGTCCCAGATTGGCATGAAAATAGGCGGCAGAAACATCAACAACCTCTGATACGCCGACGATACTACCCTGCTGGCTGAAAACAAGAAGGATCTCGAACATCTGATCATGAAAGTCAAAGAAGAAAGTGAGAAGGTTGGATTGCACCTAAACATTAAGAAGACAAAGATCATGACAACAGCAAAAAATATGAACATTAATATCAAGATCAATAATGAGGAAATTGAAGTGGTTAAACATTTCATCTTCCTTGTCTCCAAAATTGATCACGAGGGTGACGGCACCCCTGAGATTGAGAGACGGTTGGCACTTGGAAGAAATGCGATGATAAGAGTAAACAACATCTGGAAGTGTAAAGACATCAGCTTGGCAACTAAATGCAGATTGATCAGTGCGATCATTTTCCCATCAGCAATGTATGGCTGCGAAACCTGGACTCTGGGAAAGGCAGGCAGGCAAAAGATCGGTGCATTTGAATTGTGGTGCTGGAGACGTCTACTACGTGGACAGCCAGAATAACGAACCAAGCAGTCCTGGAATGGACAAAACCGATAATCACATTGGAGGCCAAAATAACTAAGCAAAAGCTCTCCTGCTTTGGTCACATCATGTCACTTGAGAACGACACCATGCTTGTAATGACTGGTGATAAAAGAGGCCACCATAGAACTCGCTGGCTAGATACCATCAAGAAAGATACTGGACTGAACATAGCAGAATTGAAAGAAGCCGTGAGAGATCGGAAGACATGGAGCACACTGATCCATAGAGTGGCCAAGAGTCGTACTCGACTGAACGGCTAAAGAGAGAGATGTAGAGGTATCTGTACCATGTTAGCCGAGCTTAATAGTCAAACACATAGGCGATACCATTCTGTGGAAAACTAAATTCTTTTATTCTTGCAAGCTTTCGAGATACACTGATCTCTTCTTCGGGCGATGTTACAATTGATTAAGCCAAAAAACTCTCTTATAAATAAGGCAATTAGAATGTTCTGTGGGAGATGCCTACACCTCCCCAGAGTGCAGTATGTGATTATATGACTTAAGGTGTTAAATGGTCCCTGAATGCTTGTGATGTAAGGGAATGCATGTGTGTGTACTGTATTTGAGGAATACCCTTAGATTTACAATTGAGGAATACTAGAATTTTTAAAGTGCGTGTCCCTGATGTGTTAGAAAAGGTTTCTGTTTGTCGCATATATTTGCGAGCAGAGCAGCTGCTGGTATTCCTCAATTGTAATTCTAAGGGAGTAATATACTATCTTTCCTGCCCTTTTGATCTTATCTACATTGGTATGACCACAAGGGAAGTGCGATTCAGAATTTTGGAACACAGTCACCATATAAAAAATGCACAGTGTGACTTATATTTGTTTAAAAAAATAACATCAGTGGCCCAATACTTTCTTCAGCAACATGGGTCAGATCCTACAGTCCTCTCTGTGTTTGCCTTCGACAGGGTCTTTCTTGGTATCCGTGGTGGTGACCTGGAGAAGGCCCTGTTGAGGAGGGAATGCAGGTGTATACTGTAGTGCAACTGGGGACAATGGTACCCCAGGGCATAAATGATTATTTGAGTTTGCAATGTTTCTGTAATGCTCCAAGTATATTGTCTCATACCCTCGTTCTCTCCCCTCCCTCCTTTGTTTTTCTATTTTTTTTTTTTTTAATAGTGCACTTTAATCCCTGAACAAGTTATCATTGTTACTGTTATATGATGACTTCACGACCATGACTCATAATCTACTCCTTGAGGACGTTTGTGATACAAGCAGCATATCGTCCCCAGCAACATTAGAAACGTTACCAATGTTTGACAAGTGTTTAGATGTATCCTGGCCAGCTTTGGGATATCCCTCTGCTCATTGCGGTCATTGTTTACTTTTGACGAGATCTAGCAGCAACATGATTGGTTATTGAAACAAGCATCATGGTTGTCTTGGGATTGGATGTCATGATGTTAGAACGCAATGATGTCAGTCGCAGCGGAGTGTTGCTCAGCTGTCTGACACTTACGGTGATGAAATCGGCTGCATTCATCAGCTTTTCAAGTCACGGTTTGGTGCGAATTTGGCTTACGATATTGGCTATATAAAGTCTGGCCATTCCTGTCCTGCTACCACTCCCAGAAGACGATGCCCGTCGAAACGCATGTAGGAGTTGGAGCCTGGTTGGGGAAACCCTCTCTTCTCCTCCTGTCTTAGGTTCTATGCCTCACATGTACAACTATGATCCACACTCAACGGTGATGATTTATTATGGATCCCATGCTATACCTGGACTGACTTTTTTGTGCTATTATCTCATAACTTGCAACAGGAATTGATTTGTTTGGACACTTACCAACTACCATTAGCTACTATGATCTGCTTCTGGTACTTTCAGTATATTAATACTGTTTTTCCTGTGTGCATGCAGCATATTCAAACTGCTTTTGTATTACTTGCTCTTTCCCCTATTGACTTGCATGTTAGAGTTAGTCTTGCAATTATCTTAACTCACATGTTCGTTGTTACTTGCCATCACTGGGAGTTGTCTTGAACTACAGGCTTTGCCTCTTTCCTATGTTTATTTCTAGTCCAGTACCCTTACTTAGTGCTATATTCCAGTGTTTATAACATGGTCTTTTTGTCCCTTGAGGAGTTTGTTGGGAGTCCTCCTCCATGTTATTCTGTCTCCCCTGCTTTTATGTGTTCTATTTAATACTATTGTCATATTTTTTGGTACAACTGTGTGCTCCCTCAGGGAATCTTTTTTGTGGCGCGCGCACAAACACACACACACACACACACACACGCGTGCACACACATATATTTACTTGAAATAACAAGCAGTAAGGGGAAATAATATACAGGAGGATGAGTAATAAGCACTACATGAAAATTTATGTAGAGATGTGCAAAATATGTGCTGAAGTTCTGCGAAACATGTGACGTCAATTTTTGTGTTACATGACCCTAATGTAAGATCACATGTCCATTTGTATACTGTAATTTTAGCAACACTGTGGCAAGCAGTTTAAATTGCAACTCATTATGCATTAGATATTACTTAAAGCAATCTCTGCTCTCTTAAAGTGGCTGTGAGTGCGAAACGCGTAGGAGGATTGCTTGTACCTCCGTTTTAATGAAGAGCAAATATTTTTTCTTTTTTTCCATCTCTGGAGTCCACCTCGCTGTTCTTAGTAGTCCCCATGTTTCTATTTTCTCTTGTTCATGTCTCTTAACATATGTTTGAATTTTCATTGTTGAATATCCCGCTGTGGGATTATATACAGAACTAGCACAGGTCTTTTAGGTCAGTGGTGTTCAACTCCAGTCCTCAAGACCCCCAACAGGTCAGGCTTTCAGGATATCCCATCTTCAGGACAGGTGGCTCAATCAGTGGCTCAGTCTTTGACCTGTGCTGAAGATGGGATATCCTGACAACCGTACCTTTGATGGGGGGTGGCGGTGATCTTGAGGACTAGAGTTGAGCACCCCTGGTTTAGATTGATGTGATCCATTGATGAAACTCCCCCCCCTAGCAAACCATTCAGGTATAAATATAAAGAAGAAAGCAGGCCTACTCCTTGTAAAACAGTGTATTGACACAATGAGACTGGCTCATGTTGACCATCTTCAGGGAAATCATTTTCACATGGATTTAGCAATAGACAGAATTGGATTATACATGTAAATAAATTTATGCTAATACTCGCATTATTTTGTCTTTTTCAAATTGTAGCATGTGTGATTGATTTATATTTCCCTTTACACACTACTAATGTAAAAAGCTGGTGACAAACAGCAATGTCAAATAATAGTGATTGTTTGCTAATGGTTTATTATTTTACCTCTTTGCTTTCTATTTTACCGATGCTTGCATGTAAGATGGGGACGTGCAGGGAACATACAAGGACTAGTAAGTCAGGATTGCTCATAAGCTCCCATAATAACCAGAATGGATGTGAAATGTACTTTCCTTGTAGTCTAAAATAGTTCATGCACTGCTCTAAGACTACAAACTAGACGGTGACTGAACAGAAATCATAAATGTGGCTTGCTCCCTAGAATGGTGATTTCCCTCCTTACCTTGCCCTGGAGTCTGCATTTGTATCATCAACTTCTTGGCCGGAATGGTGAATTCATTAAATATTGATCACATTTACGTTCATGATGCCAAAAGAGTTTGACATATCAGCGGGCTTTGTTTTTCCTGTGTTTTAACTGTGGGATGGTATTCTGGGTAATTTTGGTATTCTGATTAATTTAATCCATTAATGAATGTTTAACACAGCATTTCAGATGCCTGATCTCTTCTGTGATTCCATCTGCATTACTGTTTTTTTTATTACTATAAAATTCAGAGATGTTCAAAAATATTGTTAAATAGTTCAATTTTATTTTCATAGCCATTATACCATTTATATTTTAATTAAACAGCTGGACAGAGAAATAATGATATACATGCATTTGTGCCTTTCCCAAAAGAAACAGAATAAGAAACATACTGTAAATTACATAGGACTAGTTATGCTTTACTAACATATCTGACTTTCTTTAAATTGTGTGACTACATTCCAATCAAAGTCTGGATGATTCTATTGGTTTCAGTTTTTAAGACTGGATGGTGATTAATTTAGTGTTGTCAATAACTGTACATTCATTGAGGATGCAACAACACCACAATGCTAAAATGGCCTGCAAATGGTTCCTACTGTACATAACAAAATCTTTACATTTGAAAGTGACCTTGCCCTTGTTTAAATATTAACAATTACTGCTAATGTCATCTCCATAAGAGGCGTAAAAACAGCAATACACGATTATAGGATTTTTTCCTGAAGACTCTCAGCTGCTAAATAATTTACAGCCTGCCTGTGCTCTCAGCGCTAAAATACTATAAAAGTTGAAAACTGCATTAACGCTATTGCTCGATGGGAAAAAAAAAATATCCTACATAATTAGCTTTACTTTGATTTGATATAAATACATACATGCTGACACATATTAATGTGATGGCTCTCCTTTAGTAATGGCATTCCTAATCTGATTCATCCTTATGTCATACTGTAGTATGTGCTTCAAGTATTTTTACACATGACAGGTAATTCTAAATTATGAATGCAGGAGTCAAAGTGGAATTGACAGGGTCAGCAGCAAAGATGACCAATTATTGCCACAAAGTACTCCAAAAGACTTTGACATTTCTTGAAGGGTACTTAACTTTTTTAGCAAGCAATTAGAAAACAAAAGGCCAGGATCAGAGCATTAGAAACCCAGGTTACACCATGATTCAGACTGATTTCCCCCATTATGCATAAAACCATCCATCCCTTTATTGTCTGCTAACAGGTAAACTGCACATACACTGGATGCTTTTTTCATTTGGATCGCTGCAAACCAGACAAACATGATCAGTGAAGAAGAGACAAAATATTACACAATTCTCACTTGCATCACAAAACCTTTCTACAGTGGCGTCCGCCTTTAGTCTAAATCGGCTAGATCCGCGATTTTCAGATTATCCCGGTTATGTGCGGTTTTGTGTCGTTTTCGCCCGGAGTGAACTGCGTTATTTTCGCGCTCGTGATATTAGCATTTTATTCTCGCTGTCTGCAATACTGCAATGCCGTGTAAAAACTCAGGAGGGCGTTTGCGAGCTGTTGTCTTGGAAGTCTAATACCTTCGCGGTTCAACCTACGTCAGTACACAGTCTGTCTGTTGCGCGCAGTAATTGTAAATTTGCATATTTAAAGTATACATGCATTTGCAGTGCTGTGCTGCTGTACGGTATGTCTCATTTGAAAATTGTTGAAACGCATAGGCATGTACAGTACTGTAACAGTGTCACATTTCAGCATATACAGCGCTCTCCCCTCGCTCAGGATAATTAACAGCACTGCAGGGTATTTCAACTTCTTATCTTCTGTGCAATGCAGTACATCTCTTTCACACCATTCCTTTGAACGTGTGTCTGGTTTCAAACACATTCCTGCTTGACAGCAGGAATTTACTGCGCATGCGCCTGTAACTTCGCCCACCACTGCTTGCTTGCCTGAGTGAGTGACCAAAAAAAAAAAATTTAAATTAAAAAATTTTTTTTATTGTAATTTTTTTATTTCTATTTTCTCCACAAGCCTGCAAAAACCATTTTACTGTATTACAATATTCAATCTGTGCTGTACAGTAGCTTTTGACTGTGACCCTGTGCGTTTGACTGCACATGGTTGATTTGTGTGCTTTTTATGTACTGTATTTGGGGGTGTATTATTATGATGAACTGCCTTTTGAAATTAAATTATGTATTTAGCTTTGAACTTAATGCGCCTGTCTTTAATTTTTGGAATCTTGCCATTGTGTTTTGAATCCATCCATAGCCGAGCTTGAAAGCCTCACTGCGCCTGCGTATAATCCTTGTTCAGATGGAAGCTTAGATGCTTACTGTGCATGAGTCACCCATCCCCCCCTCTCCACAGAGTCATTGGACAGACACCTGCACAGAGTCATTCATTTTCTGAAGTTAGTCATTGTGTTTTTAATCCGTCCCTAGCCGAGCATCAATCGCCTCACTGCGCCTGCGTGTACTCTAAGCCTCTTCGAGATGGGAGCTATCTGCTTACTGCGCATGAGTCACCCACCCCCCTCCTCTCCACAGAGTCATTAATTTTCTGAATCTTGCTATTGTGTTCTTAATCCGTCCATAGCCAAGCTTCAAAGCCTCACTGCGCCTGCGTGTGATCCTTTTTCAGATGGGAGCTATTTAGCTGCTTAGCTGCTTACTGCGCATGAGTCACCCACCCCCCCCCTCTCCACAGAGTCGTTAATGTTCTGAATCTTGCTATTGTGTTCTTAATCCATCCATAGCCAGGTTACAGTACAAAGCCTCACTGCGCCTCTGTGTAATTCTCTTTGAGACGGGAGCTTTGAGACTTTGTTTACAGCAATGTTTTGGAAAATCCCTTCTCGAATTTGATTTGCACAGAGCATCACCTTGATATTATAATAATATTAATAGCATGTTTTTGTATAGCGCTGTTAGTTACAGTATACGTAGCGCTTTGCAGGGACATTTTGCAGGCACAGGCCCCTCCCTGTCCGGTGGAGCTCACAATCTACTGTATGTTTTTGGTGCCTGAGGCACAGGGAGATAAAGTGACTTGCTTTTTATGTACTGTATTGGTGGGTTTTATTTGGGGGTTTATTGATCAAATTATTATGATGAACTGCCTTTTGAAATTACTGTACTCTACTCTACAGAAAGTAATTTCTTTGAACTGCAGCACAACTAATCCTTCATCCCTCCCCCACGCACACACAAACTATTTTCGACAGACACCTCCACAGAGTCATTCATTTTCTGAAGTTAGTCATTGTGTTTTTAATCTGTCCCTAGCCGAGCGTCAATCGCCTCACTGCGCCTGCGTGTACTCTAAGCCTCTTTAAGATGGGAGCTAGCTGCTTACTGCGCATGAGTCACCCAACCCCCCCCCCTCTCCACAGAGTCATTCGACAGACACCTCCACAGAGTCATTCATTTTCTGAAGTTAGTCATTGTGTTTTTAATCCGTCCCTAGCCGAGCGTCAATTGCCTCACTGCGCCTGCGTGTATCTAAACCTCTTTGAGATGGGAGCTAGCTGATTACTACACATGACTCACCCAACCCCCAAACCCTTTGAGGCTTTGTTTATGGTTACGCTTTGGAAAATCCCTTCTCGAATTTGAAATGTAAATCTGATGTGCACAGCATTGTGAGAATTGAGAGTAAAAAAAAACATTAACTGATTCATGTTGTTTTTTCATTCATTCTTATACTGTAGGGGTTGGGGGAGGGGGTGTGGTTGTTGTCAATGATTATGATTACCAGGAATGGGAATAAATATTTATTTTATTTCATCAGGAACAAAAAAATATAAATATAAAAATAATCATGAATAATACATAATGCAGTCTTTATTAAGTTCTTCTGGCAGATTGAAATTGGATAAACATTTACAAAACATTTGTAAAACATGGAGAAACATGAATTATGCACATTTATAAGAATATTATTTAATAATATATATACTGTAATGTATAATATATATATATATATATATATATATATATATATATATATATATATATATATATATATATATATATATATATATATACTATATATATATACTATATATATATACAGTATACATAGTAATATTATTTTTTCCGCCTTTATCTTGTTCCTCATTCCGTGTACAGTACAGTAGTTCATTGAGAGAGGAGAGGTTTTGTGTACATCAATACTGCTGTTTATATACTGTACATTTTACTGTACAAAACAGATTAGACTGGACACAAAACCCCACCTCCCCCCAGGCCACCCTTTTTTCCTGAAACGACAAGAAAACAAAAAATTAGTGCAGTTATAGTATGTGCGTACTGTATGATGGCATTGTGTGATGTGTAGTACTACTATAGATGGCTGGTGCTGCTTTCTCTGGAAAGAAAAAAATTGAGCAGTTAGTAGGCAGTTACTGTAGTACTGTCAAACCAGTCTATACTGGAATTACTGTATACTCTGACTACTGTTAAATACTGTGTACTGTAACCTGATGGCTGGTGCTGCTCTCTTTGTAAAGAAAAAACTGTAACTACTGTATACTCTGACTATTGGGAAAGAAAAAATATGTGCCATACTTACCTGTATCATACAGTACTTACAAAACTACAGCACAGTACTACTTTCCTGATGCTTGCCCATTACGCGCGATGACAATGGGCAACACAGTGGGAATATGGTCTATATATTTATTGCAGCGTTCCACGGTGAGTACATCGTTCCAAAAACTCATTATGCCTTTCAACAACTCATCCTTTTTGGAGGGTTTCGCCACTTTCCGGATATGGTCCTTCAGCTGATGCCAGACCATTTCGATCGGATTGAAGTCTGGCGATCTGTCATTGGAAAAAAAGGACAATTAGTTTAAGAGATACAGTACACAGTAAAAAAAGTGGGGAAAAAATGAGACACGGTCTACTGCACTTACTCCACTGGCGTCTTCACCCAGTTGATACCATGCTCAAGGATATGCGCTGTTGACGCGGTGTGCTTCGGATCGTTGTCCTGGTATAAGCGGGGACCATTGGGGAACTCGCGTGTGATATATTGCTCTCAGGGACAATGTTGTCTTGGAAGAAATCTTTATTCATTATTCCTATAGCAAGAAAAGAAAAGTCCTCAAAAAACTGCACAATAGTACAGTACAGTGCAGACAGTAAGATTACACTAATAAAGTACAGTGCATAAGGCTTCATTATATTTGATATATTTTACCTTCAAAGATGAAAATGAATCCTCGTCCATGCCTAGAGATGGCACCCCACATATGCAGCTTCACGGGGTGTTTTGGCTGCGGCTTCAAAGATATGCGGCCTTTTTTGTGGAATGCAAAGCTTGCAAATCTCTCCAGCGACACAGTAGACTCATCAGTGAAGATGCAATCCGGGAAAGTCTCCCCACTGTCGATCCATGCCTGGGCCTGGACCACTCTTTTGATTTTGTTTGCATCCCGTATCATGGGGTACGCTCTGTAATGACAAGGAATAAATCATTTTAGCGGTACAGTACAGTTTCCTAAACAACACTTTTACCTTCTGTACTGTCCAGTACTAACCTCACACGTCCATATTTCCATCCAATGCTGCATCTCATCTTCTTTATGCTGCTCTCGGATACAGTCAGATTGTGCTTTTCCTGCAGAGTGTTTTTGACCCTTAATGCACTCTTCTCATCATTCTCCTCACTTATTTTGTCCACCAGAAGAGTTGTCTCCCTATAATGTAAAGAAAATAAATTGTTTTATTAATATGCAGCAATATAACATTTATATATAAATATAAATATACAAAATATATGTAGCGGTCATGTAAAATGCCTACAGTCATCTCTCCTGTTGGCAGTAAGGCCTGGTAAGTGTGGGCATGCCAGCAGTAATTATGGAGGTTTCCCCTCACACCCTGGTGGGGTGCTCTGTGTATGGCTGGGACTGGTCACATGCTCTGACTCCATGGTTAGTGATGTCAGAGATGTGTCAGCCTCAGAAGCTTACATAAGGCACAGCACTGTGTCTAAAAGTTAGTTGCTGGAAAGTTGCTGGAAAGTTGCTGTCTAGTTAGTAGTTGTTCTGCAGAGAAAGGAGTTCCAGCTCTTGTCAGAGCTGAGGAAGGAGTTAAAGTTCTATTAGAGTGTCAGTTATGTTATAGTAACTCCATGGGAGGCTGTGTCCAGGGACCTGGCACAGGACAGTGATTCCTGCGGGAATAAGTGAATCCCTGATCTGGGTGACATACCTAACTAAAGGGAGCACTGGCGAGATGAGCGGCTGAAGATACTCCTTGTGGAGGGCAGCTATGCCCTGCCGTGTCAATAAAGATGAGTTCAGCCAGAAACCCTCTCGTGTATCTATCTGGAATGAGTGTACAGAGAGGAGCACCACGGAGGAGTTCCTCGCCAGGATCATCCCCTTGCGGACGCAGGGACCCTGGTGAGGTGGAGGCGCTGCACTGGAACTAGGTGAGACTCAGCACACTACCTCAGCTGCCTGTCTGACGGGTTCTCCCCACACACCATCATGCGGGAGACTCAGGAGTCCTGTAGCCAGCAGGTGCACCATATGACATATCCACACTGTAATGGGGTCCGGTTAGACCACAGGGGCCAATGTGAGATTGGGTGGGTCAGGCCGGGCCAGAAACACCGTTACATTTGGAGGCGCTGCTGAGATCAGATCCGTCAACAGGACAGGCTTTTAGCTAGGTCACTGGGAAACAGGGAGAGTGTCTGCTGCCACTTTGTGCTGCGTAGGGACGGACCTAGGGGTGGTCAGGGGGCTGACGGGATATTGTCAGTTCGCAGGGACAACCTAGGGGCCTGAAGGGAGTGAGGGGTCTGGAGCGGGCTATAGCTGACCGAGTCACCTTGAGGCAGTGCTAGTTGGTAGGATGCCAGAAAGGACAGCCTGTTAACTTGGTCAGGAGTCCTGGAGAGGGTCTGCGCTAGGCTGACCAAGACAGGTAGACGCCCCAAGTACTGCATGGCAGAGCCAGCCAGAATACCTAGCCATTCCAGACACTCACCGTAGGGAGCACAGACTGGGAGGAAGGAGTCACAGCAGACACTGAGAGAGTGAGCCTAGCCTGAGGTAGTGCAACACTGAGTCACACCTAGATAAGGTACACATGTGGTGGTGCATCTGAGCTAATCTTTATTGACACGGTGGGCACTATGGTCTCCACCCAGCCCTACTCAGTGCCCGGCGGGGTGCTGGTGGTGAGGGTGGCCAATACAGAGACGGTAGTCGGGCTCTGCCTACAATGCGGGCTGCCCGGAGGTACAGTGAATACGATGGCACGTTGCCCTCATTGCGGGACTTTGTATCTGTGGCCTATGCCCACATTCGTCCCAATACAGCCTGCTGACCCCCCGGTGGATGTGACACGGCGCTCTGCTGAGTCCCCGGGCGCGCTGTGGATCAACCGCGCGAGTCCCGGAGACAGGGGACTGGAGCCGGTCAAGTCGGCTGGGTCACTGGCCATTGAGGCGGCTGGATTAAACCCCGCGACAGGGGCAAAGAGACTTTCACCCCGCCCCGAGACCCCTAGGTCGGGGCGAGGGGACTACTCTGATGAGGACCTCCGTGAGCTGGCGGTAGCAAGAACGGAGCGGAAAAGACAGACGGGGAGAACGACGCCCCGTGGGGTGAGTGACCGGACGTCCCCCGCAGATCGGC
The DNA here is from genome assembly GCF_040206685.1 of Ascaphus truei. NCBI lineage: Eukaryota > Metazoa > Chordata > Amphibia > Anura > Ascaphidae > Ascaphus > Ascaphus truei. Next base: position 13,651,803 of record NC_134490.1, on the reverse strand, counting down.
GATCCGACCGACGGAGTCCCGCCATCCCAGGACCTGGCGGAGATGGGAGAGAGACGCCTACACCCCTGCGGATGGGTAAGCCAAAAAGCCCTATCTCTTACCTGGTCACAACAGACGGCGAAGCGCTGGAAGGGCCGCGCCAGGTCCAACGCGCACGTGGAGGGACGGCATCACTTCCGGTGGCGACGGCGGAGCAACCGGATGTCGTGGGAGAAGAGATCCCGCATGGGGGTCCAACGCGAGATGGCGACGCTTCCGGTTCCGGGGAGGACATCACTTCCGGTGGCGACGGCGGAACCCAGGAAGGGGAAGCAGCGACGCTTCGGCGATTGGGGGAAGGCCCCTGACCGCTCGTATTGCCCAGAAAATGGAGAGACGGTGTCAGGACTGAGGAGGGTGAGACATCATCCTTGGACCAGTCTACGGACAGCCAGGAGCGGGTCGTAACCCCGTGGGGTCCCGCCCCATGCCCCTATACCCAACCCCATGCCCTAGCTAATGCCCCTACCCCTATCACACGGTCACCGGGTTCACCGCCCAGCTTGGAACTTGTGGACATACCTTTGGGGGGGAGGAAAAATGGACTGGGGAGAGGCAGCTCAGTGGAGCTACGGAAGGTGACTCACGGGGAGGGGGAGAATTGAGGGTGGCGGATACAGCACCCCAACCGGCAGTAAAGGCTCCGGGGTCCTCGAGGTGGTTCAACTCGCGATCCACAAGGTCGTCAGGGGTATTTTCGTTTGATGACGACCGGGAACCAGGGCCTAATCCCTTTAAGGAGACCAGGTGGTGGGCTCCACTATTTGAGGGGTACTCCGCATGGATGGACCGTACTCGGTTCCTCATCCGGCGGGAGGACGTGGTAGATTTCTGGTGGAGAGAGGGAGAGTTTACACCCGAGCAGAGGGACAGGGAATTACAGGAGAGGTGGTTCCAGCTGGAGCGTAGAGACATAGCGCCCATGGGTCCCGACACACTATCAGATCCAGTCGATCCTGATGAGCCCCTATCATGGGTGTTACCTGGGAGGGCAGGTAATGCTGATCTGACCAGGGTCAGTAGGGCGGAGAGGGCTATAATAGTCAAATATAAAAAATCCCATGGGTTGGAGTATCCCTATGTTCCGGAGCCCCTGATGGATGAAATTGAGGACAATAGGGAAACGTGGCTCCAAGAAACTATAGAGCTGTATTTAGCCAATAGGGGGAGCGACATTGTAGGTAAAAAGGCGGAAGAAAGAATAGACACCCTGATGCGAGTGTGGAGCATAGGGAGAAATGTTCACAAACATAGGGTGACCTATGTGCCAGAGAGAGGATCACCTAGGCATTATTATGTTACGGTCCTGGATATGGGTAACCGGGAAGTGAGGAAACCTGACCCAGATCACTATTATTAAGGGGGTACTGAGACATTACGCGGGTTCGTGGCTGCTGGTCGGGGCGGGCTTGGCGGATGACTGTATTCATGTGTACTGTATTATGAGGAAATTTGTGTGATGTTAATTATGTTTTCCGTTACAGTGCTTCCTGGAAAGAGGTATACAAATTTAGGTCCCAGCGAGGACGATGGGATTCACCAGGGGGAGAATGTAGCGGTCATGTAAAATGCCTACAGTCATCTCTCCTGTTGGCAGTAAGGCCTGGTAAGTGTGGGCATGCCAGCAGTAATTATGGAGGTTTCCCCTCACACCCTGGTGGGGTGCTCTGTGTATGGCTGGGACTGGTCACATGCTCTGACTCCATGGTTAGTGATGTCAGAGATGTGTCAGCCTCAGAAGCTTACATAAGGCACAGCACTGTGTCTAAAAGTTAGTTGCTGGAAAGTTGCTGGAAAGTTGCTGTCTAGTTAGTAGTTGTTCTGCAGAGAAAGGAGTTCCAGCTCTTGTCAGAGCTGAGGAAGGAGTTAAAGTTCTATTAGAGTGTCAGTTATGTTATAGTAACTCCATGGGAGGCTGTGTCCAGGGACCTGGCACAGGACAGTGATTCCTGCGGGAATAAGTGAATCCCTGATCTGGGTGACATACCTAACTAAAGGGAGCACTGGCGAGATGAGCGGCTGAAGATACTCCTTGTGGAGGGCAGCTATGCCCTGCCGTGTCAATAAAGATGAGTTCAGCCAGAAACCCTCTCGTGTATCTATCTGGAATGAGTGTACAGAGAGGAGCACCACGGAGGAGTTCCTCGCCAGGATCATCCCCTTGCGGACGCAGGGACCCTGGTGAGGTGGAGGCGCTGCACTGGAACTAGGTGAGACTCAGCACACTACATCAGCTGCCTGTCTGACGGGTTCTCCCCACACACCATCATGCGGGAGACTCAGGAGTCCTGTAGCCAGCAGGTGCACCATATGACATATCCACACTGTAATGGGGTCCGGTTAGACCACAGGGGCCAATGTGAGATTGGGTGGGTCAGGCCGGGCCAGAAACACCGTTACATATATATACTTTTGTACTATATATTTACAAAATAGATATACTGTTGTAATATAAATATAAATATACAACATTTATATACTGTTCTGATATAAACATAAATATACAAAATATATATACTGTTTTACTATATATATACAAAATATATATACTGTTGCAATATTGTATTGTATTGTATTGTATGTCTTTATTTATATAGCGCCATTAATGTACATAGCGCTTCACAGCAGTAATACATGTGGTAATCAAATAAATAACAGATAATATAAATAACAGATCATGGGAATAAGTGCTTTAGACATTAAGGAAGAGGAGTCCCTGCTCCGAGGAGCTTACAGTCTAATTGGTAGGTAGGGAGAACGTACAGAGACAGTAGGAGGGAGTTCTGGTAAGTGCGTCTGCAAAATATATATACTGTACTGATATAAATATACAAAATATATATAATGTTATATAAATATACAAAATATATATATACTGTTGTAATATAAATCAACAGAAATAACAAAATTATTAGATTTACATTAAAATAAATTTTATTTTAAAGTTGTATAAATATACTTACGCGTTAGTTACTCTTGGTGCCCTTTTGCGGTCTCTGTTTTTTCCGTGTGCATGATAGCTCACGGTGGTTGCTGGCACAACGATGCCAGAAGTAGCTAACCAGCGTTGGATAGCAGCAATTCGGTGTCCGCTCATGTACATGTCCTTAATTCGCATGCTGAGCTCCTTGGAAATCTTTTTAACAAGCATTGCTGTGAGTAGAAAGAAATACAAACACAAGAATGTATATTCGATGTTTAGTCGATGTGTATTCAATCTGCAGTGAATCCACAAAATGGATGGTGTATTTATACGGTAATAACTCACATTAGAGTACGCCCACTTTGAACACCTGTACCTGGTCGCCATGCATAAAAGGTTACACACTTTGCATAGCCCACCACTCCATGATCTTTATCTGAACTTGCCCTTGTCCAGATACTGCATTGTGCCACCTGCTTCCATGGAGCAACCCCGATTCTACGGATGAAATTTCTCATCGTCAACAACTTATCAAGGCACAAACTAAGTTTTTTTTTTTTTGTAAATGTTCCCTTTTAACTATCAGTAAGACATGTTGATGGCTTGCCACTCGAATAGATGCATTTGCTTTTCATCTCTTAGGTATTCGTAGTGTCAAATTGTAGGTCCTACTGGTTTTGTGACAAGTCATTTATCATAGATTTTATATCTACGCTGTATGTACTGTAACTGCTGCATAATGTTGCAAAATTGACAGACTTTCAAAACCTGTTACGCCATCCAAGTATTTATTCACTTAAATTAAGATAATGTACACACACACACACACACACACACACACACACACACACACACACACACACACACACACACACACACACACACACACACACACACACACACACACACTCCTTCAATTGACAACTGTTAATGGTGATTAGTATGTGTATCAATAAAGTGATTAGAGGTTAATAACCAATAATACATATAAGATATTGAACATTTGAACCTTGAAAGAAAAATGATGAATAGTGCAAAAACAGTCCAACAAATTGTAGACAATGAAAAATACTTAAGGAATATAGAAGGAAAAGAAAAATCTCCAAAGTAGTCAAGAAACGAGGGCATCTTCTCCAAGAATGAACCACATCAAGATTTTTAAAAAAAAATCTTTATATATATTCTAATTAAGACCAGTGTATTAGATTGTGATGCAGTCCCCTAAAAATATGCAATATAACAAAGTCAGAGTAAATCTTTGACAAATTCCCTTTATAATGTGCACTATTATAGATATGATTGAATTTGTGTAAATTATTTCTCTGATCCATTCATACGACAATGCACTGTAAATGCTAAAATCCTACAGACAGCAATTTCCAGTGTGTAGCCATGATTGTATGTATTTATTTACATGTTTGGGTTCTATGATTTATAAAATGTATTAATTTTAATAGTTTGTTATATGATATTTTTAGAATACCCTATTCTGCCCTAATATATTGTAATGATTAATATCTTGGTGTATAAATAAATTGTAATACTGTAATAGGGTAATATAAAATAAATGGAAGATTCTGTTACAGATTATCCTTTGGCGTGCCAAAATTGTCATACATTCAGTAAATTCATTAATTATCATGATGTGCCTAAATAAATTCTACCGCTTTTAGCACACAGCCAATGAACTTTAGGGATGCCATCCAATTCAATATATGTGGAATCCTCTTGTCAGGACTGCAATTTCCAAGGCAATTGACATAAAGAAGAGAAGAAAAATTAAACTGAAGAAGTAGTTAAAAATGGCAAATGTCAGCTGGATGAGGATGCAAGTTTTAGTCTGATGAGCTGTTTCTACTCATTTCTTAGCTGGCAGCATGGCAGAATCTTGCTGTCATGGCCCACAGCTCTTAACATCATCCCTGCCACATCTGTGCCAGCTGTCTGCAAGAGCTGGGGACAGTTTGCTATAGTTCCCAGAACTGGTTCCCACACCTTATTCACCTCGAGGAACAAATCATATTACCTTGTCAAAACATACCCTCCTGCATTTCAGCAAAATAACGGAACAATAGCATGCATTCACATGAAGGGGTTTATTATATATAATCCAATGCGGTCGAGAGGGAATTGGTCGAACATGGTCCAATTGGCCGCTTCGGATCATGCAGAATAAGCCTCTAAGTAGCGATTCTGCATCCAGTATCTCCATGATCCGCTAGACAGAATAACTTATTTTGTAGCCTCAGCCTATTGGAGTATCCAGCGAGAAGCTCATCTTCTTAGTTACCAAGCGAGCGATATAGTTGTTGCAGCGCACCAGTATGGGTTGACTTGACAGTCTTCTCTGGTCCCCTTTTGTTGCTTAAAATCATTTTAACACCTGAAACTAGAAAAGAAGAAAGTGTCCCAGATGTCAGTTATTGATTTAAAACAGCAATAGTCCATTGGCACATGTAATATTACCAATTATAATGTGTTCAGATGTTCCCATAATTCCAATCTAAAGAGTTTTCATTAAATACAGCTGCAGCTCTCAAGGCTATTATTTAAGGCGGGGTTGATCAACTCCAGTTCTCAAGACCCCCCCCCCGCAGGTCAGGTTTAAGGATATCCCAGCTTCAGCACATGTGGCTCAATTAGTGGCTCAGTCGAACACTGTGCCACTGATTGAGCCATCTGTGCTGAAGCTGGGGTATCCTTAAACCTGATCTATTGGGGAGTCTTGAGGACTGGAGCTGAGCACCACTGATTTAAGGTACCAAAAGGGACACAGAGCATATGAACTTATGGTGAACTAAAGCCTTTTAATGTTTCATCTATTTATGTACTGGAGAACAAGTGCATTGAAATAAATGACCTTTTTTAGGAAAAGCTAAAGTTTTTACTGACAAGCTATCAAGGAATAACATTCTCCTTTCCAGAAATAGCAACTAACATTGCAAATACATTATCCTCCACCTATAAAGTAGAATCTGTCAAAATGATTCAGTTGTTCTATATAAATATGTGAAAAAGAAAGTAGCACAAATTAAATCTGTTTTTTTTTACAGTGCAAATCCTGGAGCCATCAAGGTTCTGAGCACACAAACACATTCACAGTAAGGGGATCTTGGAGTAAAACTGGGGAAATTTCACTATGCACCAATATATCAAAGCATTTTGCTCTTATTTTCACCTTGGGGCGTGTCAGTAGGAGGTGTTGGGGAGGAGTTACATGGTGCACAGAATATAATGAGATGTAACACAGTCTGTGTCTCTGTGCCATTCTGTGCCTTTTATTTCCCCCCCCCCCCCCCAAAATCCCTCCACATATGATGTGGTGTAAGTTTCGAGGTCTGCATATGCCACAGTTCTGATCCAAGAAACGGAGCAGTGCGTTTAAACACACTTTTCCCTCCATTGATACATAGGGGCCTAAGTGGGTAACTTTCTAGCTTCTGATCCAAACTTGGAATCTTCTTGCTTGGTGTTCGTTCTTCGAGTTATTTGAACTGTTATAATAGAAGCTCACTCTGCATTGTAAATGTTTTTTTTTTGTCACTGTCATGGGAGATCAGGTTTATTAACACCTTTTTATACTGGGATCGTTGATTGAGCAAAGCAAGGAGTTAAAATAAATTGTAATTTATTTCAGGAAAAGACATACGCACAATGTAACAGAATTTACAGGGTTAACACACTTACTGGGAATGGGGCTAATGAATAAATCTATCCTTAGAATGAAATTCGCAAAAATGCCCTTCTCCTTGACCGGTAGGTACTCACGAAAGTCCTGGAACTGATTTCGGCATGCAATGCCAGCCGTGACCACTACATTCTCAAAAGCAGGACTTAGAAACTATTCTGAGTTGAAAATCCTTGAAGCCGGCTCGTGTCAAATCAGTACAGAGCATCTTTGAATTTCCCAGTGATGCTTTGGCGCTTGGAATCTGTGCTCCTCATTTGCTGCTAGTCCCCTTATGGGTTTCAGGGTCTCTGACACCAACATCTACAGCCTATCAGAGCGTGGGAAATAGCCTGCCAGGCAATCACCGATTTGCCGGTATTGTAAAGCCGGGAGGGCACCTTTTTTCAGTCTGTAAAGGAGCATGCGCCAACCTGGCACCTCTGCTTCTTTGCATACTGAGCCCACCCGCTGCCCAGGCTCCACAAAGTCTGGGTTTTGGCAAGTTGTGTCCGGATAGCCCTGTTAGCCCAGGATGTGGGTTCTCCAGCAGAACTGCAGTATCCCTCCAATTCTAACACCTTGGCATCCCTGAGGCTTTCAAGTCCTGACTCCGCATAGACCCATAGGCACCAAGCTTGGTAGCCATCTGGTCTACCGGAATCCATGACTTGGAAACCCCACAGTTCATTTACAGGCTGCCAGTATATATATCTATTAAATAGATGTAGCCAGGTCACCCCTCTTACCCTAGAGACCCCCTCCTGGTTGCGCAGCATGGTCACGTGCACCGCCGAGATAGCGACGGCTGCTTCCGAGGGTGGGGGCCGGAGCAGGGAGCTGCGCGTCTTCCCCTGATTATGGTCGGTTGCCGGGGACGCGATCGGGCCATTGCTAAGGCCGCGGTCGCGTCGCTAGGGTCCCGGCGGCTGGTGATTAGGGCGCCGCCATTCCACAGCACTCGCGCATGCACAGGAAAGGCACTGGAGGCAGTGAGGGTCGCGCGAGTGCCGGAGCAGATAGGGAACAGTCAGGCAGCCCTAGGGAGCGCCTGCGTAGAAGGGAGCTAACAAAAGCCCGCGAAGCACTAGCCTACCAGGGAAGTCTCTTGAAGAGGACTACAAGTCCCATGAGCCCCAACAGCGCCACACGTGACACAGGGAGCCAATAGGGCTGAAGAATCTCCCTGGAGAGGAGATTGATACATTTCGCGGGCAGAGAGCACGTTGGCAGTTGGTGACTGGAGCAGCTAGGGGAAGGAGGTAGGGTGCAGGAGTCAGTGACTCTCTGCACTAGGCCAGTAATTCCCCTAGGCCCCAGATAGCCCTTAGTCACACAAGTTGAGTGTTGTAGGGACAGGCCCTAGGTTAGGGACCCTGCCCCATAAGCTATTCGCTAGTTAGGGATCCAGCAGACGCTGTGTTTCCCGCCACGAGGCTTGGGCTCAAGCCCTAACCTTTAAGAGAGCTGGACTATCTTCACGGAGGCCGATCAAGCAGTGACTGCAGCCTGCTGGCAGCAGACAGATCCTCGACAAGGTACAGACGGTGCGGAGCTGCGGTGATATTATCCACGCCGGAATTCACCCCACGCGTAGGAGGATATCCCGGCGGATCCAACCCCAGTGGTATAGCAGCACCCGTGGCTGGAGCCCGGGCAGGTAACCTACAAACTCACGTGCACCAACAAGGCCTATCACCAGACATAGTGGCTGCGCAGTCACACACACACATTGGTATATGACTTGGGAGTGCGAGGCATTGGGTTGGGGTTACTGGACACGGGGTGGGATCACACTTTGGAAGGTTAGCGTCCGCCGTGATGCATAGGTTAGCGTCCAGCGAGACGCCGTAGTCAGGTTGCCCTTAGCGAGGGACACCTGTTGTTATGTGTTGATGTTGTATTCCTTCTATGCATGGTAGTAAAGGTATTAGTCATTATCAATTCCGTTGTACGTGGTTATTGATTGTCCTGCGAGGAACCACTCCCCCTCTGGTGGGAGCCATCGCAGGTGGAGACGCTGCACCTATTGTAAGTGGTTGTCCATAGTATTGTAATTGCCCCAGGTTCCCCGTGGCGGAAGCTCAGCCCTCCTGTGAGCCAACAGGTAACGCACCACACACACCTATGGTAACACCGTATGTTTCTCCGCTCCCACCGTATAATCTGCGATCGGGGGGGAGAAAACCCGTTACATATAATTATTTTAATAAAATATACTGTCATGTCTTTTGTGTGATAAATTGTATAAGTTCCTATTCTGGTGTCAGGGATGGAGTGAGAGTATAATTTGCCTACACTCACTAGCCTCATTCTTGGCATACTATAGAAATAACTTTTAAAACTTTGTTCACAAAATAAATCCTGCTCAGCTTTATCACATAGCTGGAGCACCCCCTGAACCCCTATACCAGGTTCAGGGTACCTGGCATGTATCTGGGTACCCCTCATTATACTAGGGACCCCATGTATGGTCGCAGGTATACATTAATCCCTTCATGCCCGTTTACATTGTCTGGATGATGCTGCAGCAGGAATCCTGGCGGTGAGTCGTAAGAACGTTTTCAGAGTCAGAGTTTGACCGGAGTAATGTGATTGGCTGTATCCGAGAATCACACTCGATTCCCGGATCCAACTCTTGGGGTATCCCAGAACTCCAGAACCCCGATACATAGACACTTTCTGTTAAGACTTCCTCTGACAAACCCACCCTAAAACTTACAGCCTAGAAATCTCCCGGTCCCAGCATCCCAGGAAAAGCAAAACACACAGAAATCTTTAATGTTGCATAATTTGCACACAGTCATAGTAATGCATATAGGACATCTGGGTCAACACACACGGATCAGGGGTAACCAAGTGGGCTGAACCTTTATTAGTGAGCCTGGTTAACCCCTTCACCGTTACAGTCACATTTCCCCTACCCCACCATAACTGCATTACATGAATGTGATAATAATAACTAGTTTCATATTGGCAAAAAAACAAAAACCCCACAGGATTATGGAGAAATTATAGATCAATTTCAAAACATTAATCTTATTATTCATTACAGTCAGGGCTTTTTTTGTGAAGGTACTGTCTGGTACTCTGCTGCACTTTTGTTCTCTGCTTGCTGAGGGGGCGGAGCCATCACTGCACACAGCCAATCCCTTCCCATCCCTGCCTGTTTTCTCGCCCCCCCCCCCCCACATAACTGATCAATACAGAGCATCTCCAAACAGACTGGAGCAATTTGGAGGGAGGATTGTGGGGGGAGTGACAGAGGTGGGGGAGTGACAGAGGTGGGGGTGTGAGATAGAAGGGGGGATCTTGCAAGTTTGTCAACACTGGAGGGGGGGGGGGCACGACCCAGTGGACTCTCTAATCTTGGGCCCAGGAAATCTATCTGCGGCACTGAGTACCGACACCTCTTATTTCTTTACAAAGAAAGCACTGAATACATTTATCTTACAAATAAGGTGTCTTTTTTTTTTTTTTTTTTTTACAATTTATAGAATAGGAAATTTTGTTTTGGTATTTTTAACAGATGCTTCTCAATTCCTGAGTACTGAATAAAGGGTAAATGATATTGATGTTTAAGGCAGCGTAACTTGATGAATAATTTCAGCATTGGCTGATACTCAGGGGCATTTATACAATGTAGGTGGTTTAGAGGCTCTGCATTGTGTTTATGCTATTGTGCCACCTGTAATGCATTATAAGCTCCCACACAGTAGCCTTAAGCCCCAATATCAGAAATGTACATTTTTATTGATCAACTTCATTTGATTTCTTTAGTATTTCTGTTGCATGTAATATACATACATTTTCATTCCCTCTATACAGAATACATGTTATTTTATATAATGTATAACCTTGGTGCAAGCAGAAGCAGTATGTGAGTTTATGTGTAATTTATGTCTATAGTCAACAAACTGGAAAATAACAAAGTGCTCTGGGACAATTTACAGTACTTGCAGAGTTTTGTGCACATGAGCAATTTATGTACGCAGTATATAGAATACTAACAGCTCTGAGGCAGCACCAACTCAGTCACTGCATGATTATTGCATGCCATGTTCTGCTCCAAATAGGTCACACAGTGATCAATGTATCAAATGATTGTTGCTCTCCAATCCATGTGGGTCTCTGTCCATGTGGGCAGTGTTTATGGATTCACTTTGATTCATGGTTGATATAATTCCCAGTTTTCAGATCATGCTGAGCCATATTAAAATGTATCTATAAAGATGGCAAACAGGCAACACTCGTGTGAATATATCAAGACAGAATTGAGTCCATGGGTAAAACATGACTTTAATGGGATTCCAAATACGTTCCAGCATTTCCCTTAAAGTCTCACATTCAGTTCAGAGCCCAAAGGGTATTGCTGGATTTTTACTTTATTGTTAAAATTAAAAAAAATTTATAAAAAGTGAAGCATTGAAATAAGCATTGTACACTTCAATTTAAATTTTTTTTTTATATACAAGTAATAGATAATACATCAGAAATTTCTCTCTGTAGCCCCCTGTAAACAGCACAGGCTATACCTATCTTCCTTCTGCTGTGGTAAGTCCTGTTAAGATCAGGCACCAGTAATCATCCTGGGTTTTCCCCCTTAATAGCCCTATCCTGAATGATAGACGCAGGCCTGGACTCTGCTGCAGGCATGAGCACGAGGGGAGGTCCTGTTGACATCACGAGGGGCGGGGCTAGCTCTATATTTAGCAGCCAACTCCGGTGAGTAGTTCTTCGTTCTTCGTGGTTCTTCGTTCAAGATTTGTCAGAGTCTGGAGTTGCCGGTTAGTTATGCCGGGAGTATGCAGTGCCGCTAACAGGCCATGAGTCAAGAAATCCTGCGTATCGGTCCGAGGATTTGGAGGGGCCTACAGTTTCCCCTGCGCAGAGTGCAGGCGAAAGCAGAGCGGACAGAATCAGCATCCATTAGTAGAGCTGATAGATTTATAGACTTGGTGGACCAATGCCCTCACCCCACAGCCAGGGGTGATGGGGAGAATTCAAGACCCACCGCGAGGCTAACCTCTGGGGTGAGCCATGGGGTATTGAAGCCCTAGCTCAGACCATCCTGCCAGAAGAGTGACTTGGAGGGAAGGAGAGGAGGAATTATCTGGGCGAAGGCGAGCAGCGTATAACCCGTCCTGGCTATTGTGTTGCGGCTGTTGGAAGCACTTATCGTTGGGATATTGTCAAATAAAGAGACTATTCTTCATCCGTAAAGACTGTGTGTGACTTGGAAAGTACTACCCTGTGACCCAAGGTGTTCTTCTATACAGGTCCTGTCCCATATTCCTGGAGTATAGAAGATGGAGGCGCTGCACCACTAAGAGATTATGGAGGCTACCACCCCAGAAGCCCGGTCCTGGCTCCCCCACAACATCGCGGGAAGCTCAAGCCCTCCTGCTCCTCACAGGTATGCACCACACCGCATGTAATCTGCCCTCATGCACCCTAGTCACCACCGTAGAGTCTGGGGGAGGGGGGAAGCAGGGTTACATCTCCATAAATTATCATTGACATTTTTGTCATGGTATGAATTAAAGGTTCACGTTTGTAAACCTCATAAATAACATTTTCTATAGTTGAGTTGTCCATATTCTCACAGCAAGCAAGCACAACTCAACTGACAAAAAGTAATTTGAACAGTATCCAGGCAGAATAGCTACTACATTTTCATTGGCTGTTAGTAGCTCACATGACCAGGCTGTCTCGCTGCAATAGCAAACAAGTTTGTCTCTGCTTTTGGTTTCCTTGTATCGCACGTGCGAACTCGCGCTCACTATGGCCATGTGCTTTGGAATACACACGTTTGTTTGTAGCGTGAGCTATGTAGCTCGCTCTGTATCTTTCACTATGGACGAGGCCTGAAATGTGCCAGATGTACTCTATCTTAACTTATTGAATATCCCCTTCTGCCGTTGTATTACCAGACAATACTGTAGCTTGTCCTGCTCATCACAGGCTCCTCACTTTTATGGATGTCCATCCAATAACTTATCAGTTCTTTCTTTATTGAAAGTGCAGTACCAAAAACATACACTTACTGTAGTTATTTTATCATGTACCTTTACTTTTTATTTGTGCCTCTATTTCAGAGAATATGATGCAAAATAAATTTTTTAGGGCTGTTAGTGTGAGTTTTCTACCAACTTCTTTAGATGTTCAAGGGGAGTCTTTGGTTTACATGGTCCTATCATGTGTTATTGTAATTAATGTAGTGTTAAGGATGTTAGAGTAGGGATTGTATTCAATACTTTTTAACCGTAGAGACTAGCTACTGTAGATAATGGCCAGCTGGCTACAGTTCTCACAGCCCCGTGGACAGTAAACTGCCCAGGAGGATTAACTCTGCAGGGTTCAATGCTTCTGAATAGAATCCTTTTGGTCCACCTGCAGAGAGAGATAATTCTGATACTCACCTTTAAGATGAGCTGTGCTGTCATATGCAGCCATCTCTCCATCTCTCTGTCTGCAGCCATGTCCCCACAGTGCTTGGTAAGATGCAGGGCTGTATTTCCTTCGCCAGGATGATATAGATGCCATTATATGAGTTTCTACATCATGAGCGGGGGGCTATATGGCCGTATTTGGTCCTCTATATCATAAAGGGAGCTGACAGGACATATAAAACTGTTCAGCACACTTATTATGTGGATGACCAAATATAGCCATATAGCCTCTCCCTCATGATGTAGAGCTCCGTATAAGGGCATCTACATCATCCAGGGAAAGCAAATACAGCCTGTATCTTACCGTAGTGCCAAGACATGGCTTCAGACATGGAGAGATGGAGAAACGGCTACAGTGGGAGAGATGGAGAAACGGCTGCAGTGGGAGAGATGGTGAAATGGCTGCAGTGGGAGAGATGGAGAGGCGGCTGCAGTGGGAGAGATGGAGAGACGGCTGCAGTGGGAGAGTAGCAAGGTTTTGATTTGTCTTCAGATTTTTGCCAGTAATCGAAGAAATGCAATGTGACTACTGCAGATCTCCATCGTCACCAAACACCAGCATTCAAATTCGGCCTCACTCTCCTCTCCACCAAAACTAATATTTCAGGTTCTGGATGGGAGTAACTCCACCTTTAGGTGTAATTTAACTAATGTCAGGTTAAATCTCTAACTCTTCTTTTGCATATCATTAGCCATGATGACCGTTATACCTAATGCAATGCTCTTTCAGGCTGAAAACACGACTTAAACATCTGTTAGTTAAAGATACACATTAATTCTTAATGAGACAATAACTTAGATTTATTAAGTCAGTAACGGACCTCTGGATTCGAGCCAGTTGAATATTTTATGGACAAATCGAAATGAATCACTTATAGCTCCAAGATCTACCTGAGGAATATGCTTAGACTCTTAGAGTCCCGAATAATGTTGCTGTTGCAATATATAGAGTACTGTGGCCTGACAAAAAAAAACAAACAGCTCACTGGGTTATAAAAAATTAAAAAAAGATTTTTTGGATTACATATTAAAAAACAAAAAACATACTAGGGACAGAACAAGGGAAAAAAATTCTCCTCCAACGCGTTTCACGTTACACAGCACTTTCTCAAGGAGTCTGAGATAGTGCTGATAAAAGCTCTGTGAAATAACAACACGAGTCTGAGGTTATATTTTGCAGAATAGACAAATAAGTTTATTGCTTGTGCGGTGCACACGCAGAGGAGAGTTTCAAAATAAAACCCTCCCAAAGACATGGTAGCATACAGGCATTATTTATACACAAAATACTAAACCCACGCCCCCTCTACAAGGTTGCGTGTCGTCACTACGTAAGCGTAAAAGGTAAACAAATTATGCACACGAATACATTGAGTTGATGACATTATGGGATGTCTAAATGAGATGATTCAGCAATAATACTTTATTAAGCTGGTGACCTTTTCTCTACATAGAGAACCCATCCCTATCAGTCTGGCCTTTTTCATAACATTGGCACTTTGCTCAAGGTTTTTCAGTTAGCTGCTTGGTTTATTCTCACTTGAAAGTTGAAAGCAAAAACCTCATTCAAAAACGTCCATCTCATAACCCGTTCACTCAGACAAAACCTAAGATGGATGCTGACTTAAAATGGTTGCATAGATCCCAGTGCTGTTATGTCAGACCCTCCCCTTATGTCAAATTCTCACTTTGTCACTCCCTACTTTTTATTCTTAAAACATAGCTTTTGAGAATTAAGTTCATGATGATAGTCCAGGGATAACTCAAAGGACAAGGGCGCGTGCCCTTCACTGTCATAGTCTCGTAAGGCGCTGCGGCCAATATGTCTTTTGATGAATTGAATAACTGTGATCGGCATCTTCTTTCTTCAAGGTACTGCTGTTTTCTGGCATCTGTAAAGAGTGGCATCCGAATGGGGGAGGGGGTCGCACACCTGTGGATCATACCTTTGCAACACGTGACACACACATATAACAAGTAACACTCCACACATCCAAGTATTCAAAAGTTTTTGCTCCAAGTGATCTAAGCCATTCACCTAACCCCAAGGGTGATACACTGGCGACACACTTTATTCGAGCTCGGCTAGTCCCACGAATTCGGGTATACCCGGGTGTATTGAGGTTTGTGACTGTTTTCTGCCCGAGTGCATTGAGTTATTTTCCAGGCAGGGATTGAAGCATTTTATTCCCGCTGGCTGCAATACTGCACAGTATATATATATATACTGCATTACAATTCATGAATTAATGCCATCTGGTAGACACGCGAAGCATTGCAGCCTATTAAATCCTAATCATTATCATTTAACAAATCAGCCGCCCATCAGCCAGGCATGAACCCAGGCTGGGAAGGCAAATGCAACGGGGCTTGTCAGAGGTGCGGAGCGGCGCATTCCAGGTATCTGCCAGGTACATACCGGGTATTTGCTCGAATAAAGTGTGTCGGTGCAGTAATCTGTCACTTCCCTTTGTAAACCTCTTTTGAATCTCTTGTATTTTATCTAGTTCATGCTGCACATTGCTACACTGATCTGGAATAAAAACACAACATTGTTCCTCAATTAGGACACATACCCCTCCTTTTGAAGCTAAAACATAGTCTAAAGCAATTCTGTTTTGTAAGGCCATAAGCCTAATCTGAACCTGTTCTTGGTTTAATGATGAAATTAAAAACTGCAAAATTAAGGCTAGATCCTTCCTGTAAATTGTTATCTGACTAAACATACATTTTTACACAGGTTTCATTAGTTGGTGGAGACACTTGACCCATAAATTGTTTCTTGTTCCTAGTGTGTGATACACCCTTTAAAGAGGTTCCCTTAAAAAATTGGAAAATACAGAAATTATACACATAATACTAAAAACCTTATTTTATTCAAGCAACCTTTCTTTGGATATGCAGTTGCTAGATAAAAGAAATTGCATCTATCTCTATCATCATATATTTTCAGAATCATCACAACATTCTATTACTGAGAATTGAGGGGGTTTGGTATCTGTGGAAGCAAATGCGTGATCCTCACCCTGCACGCATTGTATACATCATTCACTCAGAATATCAGAACAGACGATGTCTGCGATGGTCAACATGGCTGACTTATGATCCTTTCCTTGTGGCTGACACACGCCCCTGGGTGACCCCCTCCTTTCGGTGGAGGTGCAACACACTTCTGGATCAAAGTTTTGCTGCACATGACACATACATAGAGAGTGAAGAGTACTGCCAAAATACATACAAGAGCTTTCACAAGCCACGCTTCCAGGAAACCAATCCTCCCATCAAGGCTCACTTGTACATACACCTTAAATTTCTAACTTAACACACTCTAAAGAATAAAAATATTGAGTCTCTGAAAAAATGAAATGTTCTGATAAAACCTGGCCTTAGCCTGGTGTCTTATTTTCCTCGTTGGTTAACGGTTAGAGTTTTGACTCGGCAAGACGTTAACTTGATGCGGCTGTGCTTTAGGTGACTTTGGTCTTTGGTGGCGCTGGAACGAGCTTTACTGTACTTTGGGTCCAGGAAAATGACTCTGCCGCTTTAATTGCTCTATTGGTGATTACTTTAGGCCTTTTCACCTGAGATGAAAAGCATGCTTGCGCAGGAAATATGTGACTATTAACCCCATCTCGAGTAGGTGCACTTTCAACTTTGCCTAGAGAGACTCAAAAAATGTATTAGTTGCATACAACTTATTGTTTTATTACCAATAACATGGTCCTTAATTCGTTCCTTTGGACTGCTGATAGTCATAAGTCATCCCATATGTGTCTCATAGGGAGATAATTTATACCTAGGACTAAATTCTTGTATCAATGTGTTTACTCCTGTCTTAGCATCCACATATAGACAGAGGTATTCCCTATTAATGTTCCTAATTCATTCCTCAAATTAAAACTAAGTAGCCAATGTGAACCTGACTTTGATACAATCTAAGTTCCTGAAACTTTAGGACCTCATCCCTTGCTAACCCACTTGTTTCCATAATTAATTCTATCCTGTCTGCAGGCCATATCCCTAAGACCTGGGAAACTACCAGAGTTTGTCCCAATCTTCAAAAGTGGGGACAAAAAACACTGTCTCAAACTACAGGCCAATCTCTCTTCTCCCAATACTATCCACTGTCATGGAAAAATATTCACTCCCAATTAAGCCATTATTTTACCCATACAAATTTCCCTAGCCACTCCCTATCTGGCTTTTACCCCAAACACTCCACTGTAACGATTCTGTTAAAAAATTGAAATGCCTTCTAAATAATGCATACCTTATTCACTTATGTAACTGCTTTTGCAACTATGTATCCCCTGTATTTAACCCTATACACAAGACACACCCACAAATGAGAGGTGACTCCCAAATTCACCCCTTCCTGGTAAACCCATTCTAGATTACACAGCAATCTTTTACAATAACCACTGCTTACGGACACCTTTGGGAAAAATAAATGGTTAATTCGTTATAACATACATCACATTCAGTTAATAGACAAATGATTTTGTATAAGACTTCACATTAATGTCTTGCTTTATATAATCTCTTTGCACAGTGCTGAGCACACGGTCAGCTTTATCATTTTAAAGACACTCTGCATATTCATCTGATTAAAGAAAAAATATTTTCTATAAGACTTGTTTCCGGGCAAAGAGCCATTTTGTTTCTGGGCGTTTCGCCAATTGACCCTGAAAAGATAAGATAACGTTACACCACGGCTTCTTCCTTAAAAATAATAATTATTGGATTGGAACTTTTGCTTAAAGTTTAAATACATGGAGCTTTATCCAGAGCCCTAAGAACTACATTTTTTATGGCCTCTCAAAAATTAACCAACGGGCTTTTATATAGCTAAGGTTTATATAACTTCTTAACACACAAATAACTCCACACGCTCATGCTATCTCCCTACACTCAGTTCTTTTTAATGCCTTCTGTTTTGAACTTTCATAGTTTCACTGACTTCATTCACTACAAATTTATGCTATCTTGTTGCAATTCTGTCCTTTCTCAAGCTACACACACCTATTTCTCTCCATTAATCAACATTCACAAGTCTAACCCCACACTAACTCTTCCTTCACCTCACCTCAGGACTTTTCTGACTATTTTAAGCAAGAGGTTGAATTCATATACCAGAACATTCCCTCTTTTTCCTCCTATCCTACTTCGCTTCCTACTCTCTTCCTGCTTTCCTTGACTCTTTTTTCCACTGTCTCAAAAGAGAATGTCACCATCACTGTTGATCTCCTCTTCTCCCTCTACTCTGCTACATTTCCATTCTCCTTAAAACATGTAATAGTTATACCATGACTCAAAAATAGCATGCTTGACCTGACCTGTCTTTCTAACTACTGAACTTGTCTTGTATTCTCTTGCTTGCTCCATTTTCTCAACACCCATTCTCTCCTTAACCCTCTACAATCTGACTTCTGCACTGCTCCCTCCACGGAGACAATTTTCACTACAATAACTGATGACCTATATGCTGCCCAAGACAGAGGTCATTACACTCTGCTCCTATTACTCTCTCTCTGAAGCATTTGCCTCTGTGGACCACACTCTTCTCTTTTCTGTGTACACACTCTCTCTAATTGACCTAATAACATCTCTTGGGTTTAAATATCACCACTATGCTGACAACACCCTCATTTACTTTTCAACCCTTGACCTTACACCTGCCATACAAACCTAAGTTTCTGAATGTCCTTCTGTTATCTCATCCTGGAAGACCCTCTTTTGCCTTAAACTTAACATGGCAAAAACAGAGTTCCTCATACTTCCTCCCAAACCTGACCCTATTATCTAGTTTCACATTACTCTTGAATCTTCCATGCAGTAGCTCAAGCACGCTGCTTAGGGGTCACTCCCAACTTCTCTCTCATATTCTCCTCTTTCATTCAAAACATTTCTATAACTGTCGCTTTTTCCTCCACAATATCACAAAGATACACCTGTTCCTCTGTTGCTCAACTATTAAAACTCTGATTCAGACCCTCATTCTCTCCCATCTTGCTAACTGTAATTCCCTGCTGTCCCAGCTTCCTGACTTTCACCTGTCTTCCCTACTATCTCTCCCAAACGCTGCTGCCAGAATCACTCTACTCTTTAAACTCTGATTCTGCGTTTCCCCTCCTGAAATTCCTCTCCTGGCTTCTAATCAAATCCTATTGTTTTTGTACTCTCTCCCTACCTACCAATTAGATTGTAAGCTCCTCAGAGCAGGGACTTCTCTTCCTATTGTTACTTTTATGTCTGGATCACTTATTTCATGACCTCTTACCTTTACCCTTTGCTACCTATATGATTACGACGTGCACCCCTTCTGTGAAGCGCTGTGCATATTAATGGCGTTATATACATGAAAACATACAATACAATATATACTTCCAACAATGCTTATGATCTTTTACCCACATTTTTAAACACAAAATATTCCCAAACATCTTAATCCTCTAGAAATAAAATTGAAATGTGTTTTTACTCGTTAAACACAATACAGAACACACACAATACAAAAAACTTCTCTCATACACAGCCACACAACATCACAAAAATAACAAACAAATAAAAGAAAGACATTTCTCCCCTATTACCCCACAATTTCACCCTGCAACTATTAATAAAAGTTCTCTTCTCTTTCTTTATTCTCATAAATAACCTGACTTTAAAACTACTCTGATGCTCCGGAGCTTTCTGAGTTAAACTTTCGTATCTTAGCACATTCCTCGCGCTGGAGAAAAAAGTGGGGGCACGCTCTGTGCTGCTGCGATTCTGATCCTCTTTCTTTCAGACCTTTGATTTCATTGTGAGCAAAAAATATTCATGTTTTCGTACGTACTTGCAAGTTTTTGGATGGTGATTTGTGCACACGTGATACTTAGCATGGTTTCTCTTTCACACAGGTAATCATTCAGGAAAAATTAATTAGGGTATCAAATCCATCTAACCACTCTCCATTAAGGGCGCAACAGTTTTACTTGCCGGCACCGAAACTTGAGTTTATATCAGGAAATGATTTATAACCACTTATTGCATGTGGGGAAATGGAAGGAAAAGCTTATACGTTCACAACTGATTTCTGCGGTGTCCGCCAGCCGGGCCTGCCATGCTTGACTTTTGCCACAAAAACCTCATAAAATCCAAAGATTTATACTACCACAGACACACAGGGATTACTGAAAGTTAGAAGGTTCCACTATGAGCCCTTGCGTTCGCATTCTTACGGATAAGAAAACCGGTGCGGCTACTCATAGTTTCACTCTTCCTTCAATAGTAATTTATTGCAAACAAACTTTTTTTTCATTGGGGTGGCATGTTTTTCACTGGGACTTGCATGTGTATTTTCATTTGAACTTGCATGTATTTTTCATTTGAACTTGCATGTATTTTTCATTGGCCAACAAAACATATTTATATTGTCTCTTCTTGTTCTCTGTATCCATTCTTTATTATTTCTGTCTGCAGACACACAACCTCTAACGGCAAATTCTGAGAACTTTGGTTTCCCATTATTCTCCTGTTACAGTAATCAAATTTAATTGACCTGTACAATACTTCTTCGGTTACAGAAATCAAATTTAATTGACCTGTACAATACACCTGATACAATAATCAGCGCAAGCTGATTACGTACAACTCTTTTGGCATGTTATTGTTCTGATTTTTTCACCATAACTATACCCAAGAAAACACTTGAATTACTTCAGCGGGTCCAACCCAGCCCTGATAAACCTTATACTTTTATAACATGGATACAGATAAGACCTTCTAAACAGATATCCATAAATAAACTCACATGGTATGTTAATGACTAGACAGAGCAAATGTACAATCAGGGACCCTTCCTGCTCAGACAACAAAAATATTTATCACAACCCAGGACAGTCTGAAAAACAATCCCTTACGCATACAAACACTCACCTTTATCACCAAAACACCAAAAATTTTAACGGGACTCTCACCTTAATCTCAATAAAACTTAAAACTTAACACTTTAAAATGGATACAGGAACAGACAAATAAACTTATTTGACACTGCTAGGTTAACCCGTCAACACAGATTGAGACACCCTTTAAAACACATCTCTCTACACATCACTCAAAACAACTTTTTAAACTCAGGCTTTCCTCAAAAGGTGCCTTTTACCTTGATTCTTATGAGCGCTCAGATTTGAGTGACCGAGGAGTGGTTTTTCCAGGTGCTCAGCTTCCGGTGTTTTTTGGGTTTCTATTCGGTGCGCCATCTGATAAAAGCTCTGTGAAATAACAACACGAGTCTGAGGTTATATTTTGCAGAATAGACAAATAAGTTTATTGCTTGTGCGGTGCACACGCAGAGGAGAGTTTCAAAATAAAACCCTCCCAAAGACATGGTAGCATACAGGCATTATTTATACACAAAATACTAAACCCACGCCCCCTCTACAAGGTTGCGTGTCGTCACTACGTAAGCGTAAAAGGTAAACAAATTATGCACACGAATACATTGAGTTGATGACATTATGGGATGTCTAAATGAGATGATTCAGCAATAATACTTTATTAAGCTGGTGACCTTTTCTCTACATAGAGAACCCATCCCTATCAGTCTGGCCTTTTTCATAACATTGGCACTTTGCTCAAGGTTTTTCAGTTAGCTGCTTGGTTTATTCTCACTTGAAAGTTGAAAGCAAAAACCTCATTCAAAAACGTCCATCTCATAACCTAGATGGTTCACTCAGACAAAACCTAAGATGGATGCTGACTTAAAATGGTTGCATAGATCCCAGTGCTGTTATGTCAGACCCTCCCCTTACGTCAAATTCTCACTTTGTCAGTGCTGTGTAGCGTGAAACGCATGGGAGGAGAGTTTTTTTCCCCTTGTTCTATCCCTAGTATGTTATTTGTTTTTGAACATGTAATCCAATAAATCTTTTTTGTTTTTATAGAACCCGGTGAACTGGTTGGTGTTTTTTTGTCTGGGCAGTTGTCCAACCAATCTTCAGTTTTTTATTGAATATTTTAGGGGCCTCTGAATTGGGTGTTTGTAAATAAAGTGATTTCTCCACCCTCATCTCACCCAGTTCTCATCAGAGAACCAATAAACTCCATGGGAAGTGGGGAGAGGGGACTCTGGTTTACAAGCACTTACTGAACACACTGATATCACACAAAATGGAATAGCTAGTGGAAATCAAACTCTTGCGAAGTCTAACAAAAAATAAATAAAAATTACATATAGGTGTCAGATTTGGGTACATTTTTTTTAATCTATAACCCATATAAGACCCCTTAAAGCTACAGACCAAGCAATATCCTCTATATGTGTTGTTTTAATACATTAGTTCTGTACTATGAGAAAATACTTGTAGCATTTTTTAAAAACCCTGAAATGACATTGTTAATGTATTATAATGTAACAAGCATTTTTTGTTTCTATAGCAACCATTTACAAAGTCACATCTCCTTCCTCATCTGAAACAGGCTCTGGAACACCCATTTTTGAGCCCTGCTCTCTCTCTAGCAGTGCACCAATTGTATCTAGTGACTGCATGGTAACATACTCTTCCCCACACAACTTTGCATCTTTGGCCCTCTTCTGCTGTACTGCACCCCCGAGCTGAATCTTCGCCGATTGATCACAGGAGAAAGGATCTATCGACAACTTGGCTAATTACTTATCATTGTGTGGATTGTAATGATGCACATACTCAAGGAAAAAATATAAAAGGCTGCTTTAAACATGTCACTGGATATCGTTTACTTTGGTCCTAGGGCTTGACTCTTAAAAACCAACAAAAACATTTGATATAATAGCCAGGCATTTGTTTTTAGGGCAATGTAGTTCGATAGTACAGATTCAGCTCTTTTGCACTTTATTGATTAAGCTCTTTTGTGTGCAATATATCTCTACCTTGTATACATTGCTTACATTGTCAACAAACAGGGGTTAAAACTTAGTTGCTTGATATAGTGGTGTAACAGTTAAAGTTTATTTTTTTTTGCCTATAAGAATATATATTTCCCCTACGGTGATTTGAATCAGAAAGGTCACTCAGGCCAAAAGTGAAACAGTTAGAAACTCCTAGCATCTTTTCTCCAGAAGATCCAAAGCAATGTTTTTAATTATCTCTTACATTTTTTCTGTGAAGACATAATATCTCTGGCGACAGTACTTCAAACCCATTAGCAAATTGAAACCGGATGCGTGTTCAGAAACACCACTACTGCCAAATGTGACTACGTTTGCAGCAATGGTAAACCTCTATACACTAAACACTGACCTGCCCTTAACCATGGCATTTAAATCTCTGGAACAAAAATAAATGTTCTTTCAGACTGCTCTCCAAAAGACAATTTTCTTCTGCAATATTTTCAAGCAAGGCAAAATCCATTTTTTTTTCTCATACTAAGATCGGTAAGAATGGGATTAATATAACCTTATATGACATCTCATGGAGTAAAACTTGATTTAAAATGCATTTTTCTCTAGTAAAAAATATCATCAGAAAATATAAACTCCTACTATAGATAAATGGTACAGTATATTGGAAAACCTGATTTGCTTTATTCAGCAGGAGAAAAGGGAGTCATGTACAACATTTTATCTATCAGGATAAGCATGATAACATGTGAAAAACGTGTGGCACACTATTGATTGATATTATTTCAGGTTTCAAATTGTGTATGAATTGTATCTATTATGTTAAATGATTTCTTCCAAAGATGTCAAAGCATATAACTATAGGATTATTGCGCACATGATCCTACATAAAAGAAAATGACTCTACATATACTTTATAGTATGTCAGGGGAGAGCAATCTTTTTTCCCTGTGCCCCCCCGGTCAGCTGTCCCCCTCCCTGCGTGCCCCCCCCCCCCTTACCTCGGCTCCGGCGTCTGGGCCATGGCAATGTGACGTCACATGGCCCCGCGGCGTCATTTGATGCCGCATTGCCATGGCGACATGTCTCCAGAAGCCGTCTGAGCCACGGTAAGTGCAGTTTACGGAGGCCTTCGTCGCTCCCTCGGCATTTCATTTTAGTGCCTTCGGGAAGTGCGTGGGCCTCTGTAAACCCCGTGCCCCCCCAGAAAATCTTCTGCCCCCCAAATTTATATGTATTATGAATCCATTTATTATATACAAATTAATATCTTTATGTATATATATTCTATTTGCATATTATAACCTATTTGCATTACCATCAATTTCTATGTATATATTTGATAGTATAATGATAAAATAAATTACATACTTATAAGTGCTATGGATAGACTGGGAAAACTATGTTATATCACTTATCCTCAAAGCTGTAAATGGTTAAGACTATGATCTGAAACATATGAATTCCATACCCATACCTTAGGAATATAACTTACATACAATTGTACAAATTTCTGTTGGTACAGGCATATATGCTAATTATTCATTATGTTTGATTAAATAAGTGAATATATTGACTAACTTGTAGGTATATGCTGGTTATAAAATCTTGGATATGGTGGGGATATGTGGATTCATATGTTTCACAACCCAATATATAAATAAATATTTATTTTAAACTTGTAACGATCAACGTTTTTTCATTAAACCTTGCTTGTATTTTTTCTTTAAACTTGCTTGTGTTTTTTTAAATTGATTTTATTCGTATTATATGTTTGTATCTTTAGTTAATATATATTATGTTTCAATAGATTAATAAAGTTGTTTGAAGTTGTGTTAGGTTTGTTAAGTTTATATTGTCAATAAAGTTTGTTGTGTTTCTTGACGCGCTGACGTCACCGCGACACCCGCCGTGAAGCGTGGTACTCGTGATGCACTCTGGCAACAGGGCGCATTGCAGGTGATACAGCTAAGCGACGGGTTAACGGGACGTTTGGCGGGAAAAGGAGACTATATTAGGTAAGGGGGAATATTAGATCATTGTACACCTTGATAAAGAGCGCACGCTCGAAACATGTCGGTGGGGGCCTGAGGGCTCTATTTTTTCTGTTACCATGCTCTGACCATAATAAACCTCTCATTTTGGGAAACACTCTCTAGCATATTTTTCATGTAGCTGTGCTCCAATTCTCCTTTCTGGATATCTGCTCAGTGAGTAAAGACACTGACAGGCACTGAGTTTGAAGCAGAGGATCCTGCTTCAAGAAGTGGAGTCGGCTCCTTGTGACCTTAGGCAAGTCACTTTATCTTCCTGTGCCTCTGGCACAAAAACATATATTGTAAGCTCCACAGGGCAGGGACCTGTGCCTGCAAAATGTCTCTGTAAAGTGCTACGTAAAACTAGCAGCGCTATTCAAGAACATGCTATTATTATTATTATGTGATGCAGCTACGAAGATGTACTCCACATGATGCTTGTTGTTTATTATTATTATAAAGTTTGCTTTGTAATCATTACACTGGTCAGACACGTACTGGGCATATTTCCCTCCTCAATGCATAAACTCAATCCACTATGCTTTCAGTGGTCACCAAAAGAGTTACTGTAATAGAAATCCGTTAGTGAATCTTCCCACTTGGAAAAGTTTTACTAGTTCGTGAGGGTTGAGAGTTTAAGGGGTTCTGTCACTTTTTTAAACCCCACAACTTATCTAAGGTGTGCTTGAAACTTATCCCAGCTTCAAATTGCAAAGCCAGGGAGAAGGAATTGCTCAATGATTAAAGACACTGACTGGCACAGAGTTTCAAGCAGGGTAACCTGGTTCAGTTCCCAGTGTCAGCTACTTGTGAACTTGGGCAAGTCACTTTATCTCCCTGTGTCTCAGGTACCAAAAAACATAGACTGTAAGCTCCATGGGGCAGGGACCTGTGTCTGCAAAATGTCTCTGTAAAGCGCTACAGTACGTACAACTAGCAGCGCTATACAAGAACATGTTATTATTATTATTATTATTATTATAACCATTGACGAGATCCAAAAGGTTGAGGCAGGTGTCTGTGAGTAGTTTACGGGATATACACATCTTAACCAGGGGATGCTGAAAAGCTTTGTAATACAGCAGACATAACCTTACAGGGCTCCATGTTAAAATGGATTTGAAGCAAAGGGAGATACTGTGCGCTCACTTGCATGCCATTTCCCAGAATCCCTAGCTGCAATGGAAGCATTGTATACAGGACTGCCACCACTCTGGGTTTGACTGGGGGCTACAGGTTTGGGATACTTATCCCTGGGCTACGGGGTTTATGTAAAATCTCTGGGCGAAGGGTGGCAGATGATTAGGACCATCGGCGGGAACGAACTTGAAGCAGGGCGGCACTTGAAGCAGGGCGACAAAGGAGAATGGCTGGGGAGGCGCATACCCCAGTGGTCCAACCCGGAAGTCTTCACTGAATTCTCCGGCGGCATCTCTCCCTGCATGCTACTGTCAAAGTGGCTCAGCAATGTCAAATTGTGATGCGTTGCCACGACAATGGGACAGCACGGCGCCATTCAGCATCACGTTGCATTGACAACGGAATACCCTGCGGAACCGTGTTGCCATGACAATGTGAAGTCCCATGGCGCCGTTATGTCACGTGCCGTTGTCATGACAATGAAACGCCATTTGACGTTGCCACTGGATTTATTTATTTTATTTATTTATAAAATGTTTTACCAGGAAGTAATACATTGAGAGTTACCTCTCGTTTTCAAGTATGTCCTGGACATAGTTAATATGACAAATAATACATGGTTACAAATACAGTTACATAAATGAACAGGGTATACATTATATACAATAATATAATATATAATAATACGATGATGCCGCCGCCGCCGCCGCCGCCGCCGCCGCCGCCGCCGCCGGAGAAGGTAAAACAGTTAAAAATATATATCAAAACCTTTTTTTTTTTTTTTTAAAGTCTCCAGGTTATCATTCAGCAGAAGGTGACAACCCTCATAGTATGCTATGAGATAATGGGGAAAATCAGGTTGCAGAATTGTCTGAGACATGTGAATGTGCTCACAAGTGTTATTTTTATTTATTAGTTCTTATACAACTTTCAAATCATCTTCTCACCTATTAGAAAGCTTAAGGAACATGTAGCTTTGTGCTTCTTGGTGGTGAGCAACAAAATGTAATACAAGAATGCCTAGAGAAAATGATATCACAGCAATTCTATTGTTCATACATTTTTATGACAGGAGGAATGTGTGTACAGGGAAAGAATGGTAAATTCAAATAATAGAATATTATATAGTGTGTTAAAAATACGGACACGCATAAATCCACAGGGGGGATCGCTCTCTCTGTCTCCCTTCGGATTAATCCGTGTGTGGATTTTTAACAATCTGGCCACGGATCGGATTTTTAAATATCCATCCAGATTGTATCCAGTGGCTAGGGTGACCAGATGTCCCGGTTTAGCCAGAACAGTCCCGGGTTTTTAATGTCTGTCCCCGCTGCACGACATTCTTTAAAATGTCCCTTTTTTTGTTGCTGTCCCGGTTTTGACCATCAGAGCAGGGGGGGGGGGGCAGCAGAGAGCAAGAATGCCTGGAAGAGAGCAGGAGGAGAGCGGAGGCTGTCTGAGCTGCAGACTGTGAGGGGCAGGGTTAGCTGCAGAGGGTGGGGTTGGGGTTAACTGCAGAGGGTGGGGTTGGGGTTAACTGCAGAGGGTGGGGGCAGGGTTATCTGCAGAGGGGGGGGGGGCAGGGTTAGTGTCAGCGGAGCCCAAGCAGTGAGAACTTCCGGTGTCTGCTGCCAGGGCTCAAGATTGGTTCCCCCCATTAGCATAGGGAGAGAGACACAGCATGGGGAGAGAGACACACACATAGCATGGGGAGAGAGAGACACACACAGCATGCGGAGTGAGAGAGAGAGACAGCATGGGGAGTAAGAGAGAGAGAGAGACACACAGAAAGGGGGGAGAGAGAGGACACAGCATAGGGAGAGAGAGACACAGATAATGGGAGAGGGACACACACACAGATAATGGGGGAGAGAAAGACACACAGAGAATAGGGAAGAGAGAGACACAGATAATTGGGGGAGAGAGAGACAGTGAATGGGGAGAGAGACAGAATGGGAATGGTGGAACGAGAATGGAGGGATGGGGATGGAACGGGAATGAGAATGGAGGGATGGGGGGAGAGAATAGGCTGTGTGTGTGATGGGCGAAGAGACATAAAGGAGACATACTGTAAAGTGCAGTTGATGATGTCATTTGTTTTATAAATATTTTTTTTAATGTGTCCCGGTTTTAGTCCAAATTGGGTTTGAACTGGTTTGCCCCTCTCTACTATATAGCAATTAGTAACTGATCTTCTAAAAACTTCAAAACAGCTTCAAAACAGAAACCCTCTCCATGAGCTGGGATAATATTTTTTTTAACCATGGAATATGGTTTTAAACTTTCCCCAAATTTGTGTTTTCTTTTACCAAACAACCCAGAGATGGTTGGTTAATCCATAGATGATGGGGGTAGATGTTGCAAACATGACTTTTATACTCAGTAAGTCCATGTATAGCATTTTACAGCAGATGTCCCCAACTCCAGTCCTCAAGCACCGCTAACAGTGTAGGATTTAAGGATAGCCTCTCATTAGCACAGGTGGCCCAATCATTTTGACTGAACCATCTGTGCTTTAGCAGGGGTATCCATAAAACCTGCACTGTTAGTGGTCCTTGAGGACTGGAGTTGGCGGACCCTTGTTTTATAGGATCTATCCATACCTGAGCAATGGAGAGAGGGAGAGAGAGGGAGAGAGAGGGAGAAGGAGGGAGGGAAAGAGGGAGAAATGGAGAGATAGATTATATTACTGGGTTGTCAAATTGCATATACGTGCTATGTGCTGTATTTTAATGAACTGCAAATGTTACTTATCATTTTATATAGCCCTATTGGAAACCTGTAAACGCTGCTATTTCATTGACTGCAGGAAACGTTTATTTTTAACCCAGAAGCAATGTGATATTTTTAACACAAACTATCGATCTCCTCCCAGCTGTCTATTCAAACGTAAATGATGCAGAAATAACTTCAGGAAGTTTGTTACCTTTACACTAACTTTTTCAAGGAATTTGCCAGTTTGCAAATGCTTGTAACTGGAGCAGAACAGGGGAATGTCACAAGAAACATTAATTAGGTCTTGGCTGCTAGATTAATTTTATGTGTCAATTGGCTTGAAGTGCTGTTTAGAAAACAATTATACAACAAGGAACAGTGATGACACTCATTCATCACTATTGTTCCTTGTCTAATTGTTTTCCAACATCATAGTTCATCTTGTAAAACATGCATAAAACAGCTTCCCTGTCTAGTGTGTGAATAATTTCAATTGTTACCCTAAAATCCAAGCAGGTCTATTCCAGTGGAGATGCAATATATGGTTATCTGACACTAAGGACAGATACAGTGCTATATTTTAGGTAATGAAAACAGATTACCCTGCAATTTGGAAGGCACAAATATTGTTGGAATCTTTATCTACAGAGACATATTTAGGCATAATCTTACCTTAAGGAAACGTACTGCTAACAACTAGCTATTTTATCTTCAATCTCTTATTTTCACATTAACATTCATTGTAATATATATATATATATATATATATATATATATATATATATATACATACTGTACATACATATATATATATATATATAAATATATATATATATATATATATATATATATATATATATATATATATATATATATATAGTAAAAAACAAAATAGATGATAACGTTCTGTGGCTAACGAAATGCTTTTATTTGTGCGAGCTTTCGAGATACACTGATCTCTTCTTCCGGCGATGTTACAATGAATGAAGCAAGCAAAAGCTATACTATAAACAGTGTCTATTGGAATGTTATCTGTGCTGGTCCTTCCCCCGGTGTGGATGTGTTTTATGGCTGGAGGTGTCAAAAGGTTCCTGAAAGCAAGTGATGAAAGAGTGTGTATGTGTATCAGTGTGAATTAACATGAATGGAGAGCCCACAGTATATACAGTGCTTTACAAAAGGTGTGTGTGGAGTGGGTGCGGATATAAATGGTGTGGGTGGGTGTGGAAATGTGAGAGTTAGTAGCATAACTAAAAGTGTGTGTGGATACTATGTGGTCCCTATTGGTGTATAGGGATGGAAAAACAAGGAGTATAAATATGTGTGATAGACAGCTGTGTGTGCATACATATAGCACAGTATGTACAGACATGGCCTATAGCGCTCATGGGAAGAGAGTTCACTTGTGTCAGTAATCACTCATAAAATTTCGATCTCTGTTTAGGCCACTGCTAAGTGTCCCGAACAGTTGCATAAATTTGTATTCATGCAACCGTCTCTCTTCCGGTGTTTTAAGATTACCTTTGAGTATGGCAACCCTCAGATCGTTCATCTTATGGCCAGAGTCAGAGAAATGTTCGCCAACAGGACTGTCTCTTGTTCCGCGTGTGATGCTGTGGTATATATATACATATATACACATACATACATACATACATACATACATACATACATACATACACACACACACACATATATATATATATATATATATATATATATATATATATATATATATATATATATACACATACATACATAAATACATACATACATACATACATACATACATACACACACATATATATATATATACATACATATATATATATACATACATATATATATATATATATATATATATATATATATATATATATATATATATATATATATATATATATACACACATACACATATATATTTATATATACATACAGGGCTTGACAAATTACCCAAAAAGCTACTGCACCACCTTCAGAAAGGTCCCACTGGGGGACCGAAACGTCGGTATTTGTGTCTTCTATGAAATATAGAACATTTTTGATTTACTTACCTGCGTGCTGTCCCTTGATGTCGTGTTGCAACTGGTATCGTATGGTCTATATATATATATACACACATATATTTATATATACATACAGGGCTTGACAAATTAGCCAAAAAGCTACTCACCCAACCAAAAAAGCTACTCGCCACCTGGCCCCGCCCCTAGTCCCGCCCCCACTGGAATACATTCCTAATAAGAACTAATAACAACATTCGTTTTTGACATAACAGTTTATTTATTTTATTACATTTATACTTTACTACAATTACTCCTTGTTACATAGTTACGTGTGTGTATGTGTGTGTGTATATGTGTGTGTGTGTGTGTGTGTAAATGTCGGATGACCTCACTAATCTAGACTAGTTTCCTGACCCCTAAACCAGTGCCTGGTTCACAATTTTCTAAAGCAGCAATCCCGCCTGGGATCTTACCTGATCTGCAGTCTCTCAATGACAAGGTACCCTGATTCCCGCAATGTTATATGTTGGAGGGGAGGTGTTTCCAACCTGTCTTCTGGGTTATGGGGGATGTCTCCTGTGTGAAAGCTTGAGAGACAGATCTGGATGAAA
Source organism: Ascaphus truei (assembly GCF_040206685.1). Lineage (NCBI taxonomy): Eukaryota > Metazoa > Chordata > Amphibia > Anura > Ascaphidae > Ascaphus > Ascaphus truei. The sequence goes on along the minus strand of NC_134490.1, from coordinate 13,620,350 downwards.
GCAGTATAGGTTATTTTGGTGTATGTATAGGGTAGTTAAGATATTTATAGGGTAAATAAGATATCCAGCAGTCAGGGTTTGGCTTTCTCGCCCCTCCCTTCCCAGCCTCCCCCGGTGTTTCTACAGATGACCATTCCTTCTTATTTTAATGCAAATCATACTTTTACTAATTAACTTTGCAAATAAACTTTAAATATTTTTGAGTATACCGGTCAAAGTAATCTACAAATTCATATTATGTGTGACAAAGAATATTCAGTGCACTTTCCTTTGTAGTTTTGAAGTAAAGATTGCATCCTAGAATCTTTAATGCACGCACATTTTAAGTGAAACTTCTTTGTCTTTTGTCACTGTTTTGTCACAGAAATTGTATTTGTGATGGTGCTGTTTTTAAATAAAAATCAAAACATAATTTCAATAACAAAACGCAAAGAAGTTTCACTTAGAACGTGCGTGCACCCACCCCTGTTTTAACTATTTGCAATTCTATATTTATACTATCTGTGAATTCCTCGTGTTTGTTTGTGAGTCTCTGTGTGAATGTGTGCACATTTGTGCATGTGTGTGCATGTGCGTGAATGTGTGTGTGACAGTGTGCGTGAGAGTGGGGGACAGTGTGTGTGTGAGTGGGGAACAGTGTGCGTGAGAGTGGGGGACAGTGTGCGTGAGAGTGTGGGACATTGGGCGTGAGAGTGTGGGACAGTGTGCGTGAGAGTGGGGGACAGTGTGCGTGAGAGTGTGGGACATTGGGCGTGAGAGTGTGGGACAGTGTGCGTGAGAGTGGGGCACAGTGTGCGTGAGAGTGTGGGACGTTGGGCGTGAGAGTGTGGACAGTGTGTGTGAGAGTGTGGGACTGTGTACGTTAGAGTGTGGGGTAGTGTGCGTGAGAGTGTGGGACAGTGTGGGACAGTGTGTGGGACAGTGTGCGTGAGTGTGATGGACAGTGTGCGTGAGAGTATGGGACAGTGTGCGTGAGAGTGTGGGACAGTGTGTGTAAGAGTGTGGGAAAGTGTGCGTGAGAGGGTGGGACAGTGTGTGGGACAGTGTGCGTGAGAGTGTGGGAATAGTGTGGGGGACAGTGTGTGTGTGTGTGTGTGTGTGTGAGTGTGGGACAGTGTGTGTGTGTGTGAGTGTTGGACAGTGTGTGCGTGAGAGTGTGGGACAGTGTGTGTAAGAGTGTGGGACAGTGTGCGTGAGAATGTGGGATAGTGTGCGTGAGAGTGTTGGAATAGTGTGGGGGACAGTGTGTGTGTGTGAGTGTGGGACAGTGTGTGCGTGAGAGTGTGGGACAGTGTGCGTGAAAGTGTGGGAATAGTGTGGGGGACAGTGTGTGTGTGTGTGAGTGTGGGACAGTGTGTGCGTGAGAGTATGGGACAGTGTGTGCGTGAGAGTGTGGGACAGTGTGTGCGTGAGAGTGTGGGACAGTGTGCATGAGAGTGTGGGACAGTGTGCATGAGAGTGTGGGACAGTGTGCGTGAGAGTGTGAGGCAGTGTGCGTGAGAGTGGGGGACAGTGTGCGTGAGAGTGGGGGACAGTGTGTGTAAGAGTGTGGGACAGTGTGCGTGAGAGTGTGGGACAGTGTGCGTGAGAGTGGGGGACAGTGTGTGTAAGAGTGTGGGACAGTGTGCGTGAGAGTGTGGAACAGTGTGTGTAAGAGTGTGGGACAGTGTGCGTGAGAGTGTGGGACAGTGTGCGTGAGAGTGTGGGACAGTGTGTGTGTGAGTGTTGGACAGTGTGTGCGTGAGAGTGTGGGACAGTGTGTGTAAGAGTGTGGGACAGTGTGCGTGAGAATGTGGGATAGTGTGCGTGAGAGTGTTGGAATAGTGTGGGGGACAGTGTGTGTGTGTGAGTGTGGGACAGTGTGTGCGTGAGAGTGTGGGACAGTGTGCGTGAAAGTGTGGGAATAGTGTGGGGGACAGTGTGTGTGTGTGTGTGAGTGTGGGACAGTGTGTGCGTGAGAGTATGGGACAGTGTGTGCGTGAGAGTGTGGGACAGTGTGTGCGTGAGAGTGTGGGACAGTGTGCATGAGAGTGTGGGACAGTGTGCATGAGAGTGTGGGACAGTGTGCGTGAGAGTGTGAGGCAGTGTGCGTGAGAGTGGGGGACAGTGTGCGTGAGAGTGGGGGACAGTGTGTGTAAGAGTGTGGGACAGTGTGCGTGAGAGTGTGGGACAGTGTGCGTGAGAGTGGGGGACAGTGTGTGTAAGAGTGTGGGACAGTGTGCGTGAGAGTGTGGAACAGTGTGTGTAAGAGTGTGGGACAGTGTGCGTGAGAGTGTGGGACAGTGTGCGTGAGAGTGTGGGACAGTGTGTGGGACAGTGTGCGTGAGAATATGGGAATAGTGTGAGGGACAGTGTGTGTGTGAGTGTGGGACAGTGTGTGTGTGAGTGTGGGACAGTGTGCGTGAGAGTGTGGGACAGTGTGCGTGAGAGTGTGGGACAGTGTGCGGGACAGTGCGTGACAGTGTGCGTGAGAGTGTGGGACAGTGTGCGTGAGAGTGTGGGACAGTGTGCGTGAGAGTGTGGGACAGTGTGTGGGACAGTGTGCGTGAGTGTGTGGGACAGTGTGTGGGATAGTGTGCGTGAGAGTGTGGGACAGTGTGCGTGAGAGTGTGGGACAATGTGTGGGACAGTGTGCGTGAGTGTGGGACAGTGTGCGTGAGTGTGTGGGACAGTGTGCGTGAGAGTGTGGGACAGTGTCTGTGAGAGTGTGGGACAGTGTCTGTGAGAGTGTGGGACAGTGTCTGTGAGAGTGTGGGACAGTGTGCGTGAGTGTGTGGGACAGTGTGCGTGAGAGTGTGGGACAGTGTGTGGGACAGTGTGCGTGAGAATATGGGACAATAGTGTGGGGGACAGTGTGTGTGTGTGAGTGTGGGACAGTGTGTGCGTGAGAGTGTGGGACAGTGTGCGTGAAAGTGTGGGAATAGTGTGGGGGACAGTGTGTGTGTGTGTGAGTGTGGGACAGTGTGTGCGTGAGAGTGTGGGACAGTGTGTGCGTGAGAGTGTGGGACAGTGTGTGCGTGAGAGTGTGGGACAGTGTGCATGAGAGTGTGGGACAGTGTGCGTGAGAGTGTGAGGCAGTGTGCGTGAGAGTGGGGGACAGTGTGCGTAAGAGTGTGGGACAGTGTGCGTGAGAGTGGGGGACAGTGTGTGTAAGAGTGTGGGACAGTGTGCGTGAGAGTGTGGGACAGTGTGCGTGAGAGTGGGGGACAGTGTGTGTAAGAGTGTGGGACAGTGTGCGTGAGAGTGTGGAACAGTGTGTGTAAGAGTGTGGGACAGTGTGCGTGAGAGTGTGGAACAGTGTGCGTGAGAGTGTGGGACAGTGTGTGGGACAGTGTGCGTGAGAATATGGGAATAGTGTGAGGGACAGTGTATGTGTGAGTGTGGGAAAGTGTGTGTGTGAGTGTGGGACAGTGTGCGTGAGAGTGTGGGACAGTGTGCGTGAGAGTGTAGGACAGTGTGCGGGACAGTGCGTGACAGTGTGTGGGACAGTGTGCGTGAGAGTGTGGGACAGTGTGCGTGAGAGTGTGGGACAGTGTGCGTGAGAGTGTGGGACAGTGTGTGGGACAGTGTGCGTGAGTGTGTGGGACAGTGTGTGGGATAGTGTGCGTGAGAGTGTGGGACAGTGTGTGTGAGAGTGTGGGACAATGTGTGGGACAGTGTGCGTGAGTGTGGGACAGTGTGCGTGAGTGTGTGGGACAGTGTGCGTAAGAGTGTGGGACAGTGTCTGTGAGAGTGTGGGACAGTGTCTGTGAGAGTGTGGGACAGTGTCTGTGAGAGTGTGGGACAGTGTGCGTGAGTGTGTGGGACAGTGTGCGTGAGAGTGTGGGACAGTGTGCGTGAGTGTGTGGGACAGTGTGCGTGAGAGTGTGGGACAGTGTGCGTGAGTGTGTGGGACAGTGTCTGTGAGAGTGTGGGACAGTGTCTGTGAGAGTGTGGGACAGTGTGCATGAGAGTGTGGGACAGTGTGCGTGAGAGTGTGGGACAGTGTGCGTGAGAGTGTGGGACAGTGTGCGTGAGAGTGTGGGACAGTGTGCGGGACAGTGCGTGACAGTGTGTGGGACAGTGTGCGTGAGAGTGTGGGACAGTGTGCGTGAGAGTGTGGGACAGTGTGCGTGAGAGTGTGGGACAGTGTGTGGGACAGTGTGCGTGAGTGTGTGGGACAGTGTGTGGGATAGTGTGCGTGAGAGTGTGGGACAGTGTGTGTGAGAGTGTGGGACAATGTGTGGGACAGTGTGCGTGAGTGTGGGACAGTGTGCGTGAGTGTGTGGGACAGTGTGCGTGAGAGTGTGGGACAGTGTCTGTGAGAGTGTGGGACAGTGTCTGTGAGAGTGTGGGACAGTGTCTGTGAGAGTGTGGGACAGTGTGCGTGAGTGTGTGGGACAGTGTGCGTGAGAGTGTGGGACAGTGTGCGTGAGTGTGTGGGACAGTGTGCGTGAGAGTGTGGGACAGTGTGCGTGAGTGTGTGGGACAGTGTCTGTGAGAGTGTGGGACAGTGTCTGTGAGAGTGTGGGACAGTGTGCATGAGAGTGTGGGACAGTGTGCGTGAGAGTGTGGGACAGTGTGCGTGAGTGTGTGGGACAGTGTGCGTGAGAGTGTGGGACAGTGTGCATGAGAGTGTGGGACAGTGTCTGTGAGAGTGTGGGACAGTGTCTGTGAGAGTGTGGGACAGTGTGCATGAGAGTGTGGGACAGTGTGCGTGAGAGTGTGGGACAGTGTGCGTGAGAGTGTGGGACAGTGTGCGTGAGAGTGTGGGACAGTGTGCGTGAGAGTGTGGGACAGTGTGCGTGAGAGTGTGGGACAGTGTGTGGGACAGTGTGCGTGAGAGTGTGGGACAGTGTGTGGGACAGTGTGCGGGACAGTGTGGGACAGTGTGTGGGTCAGTGTGCGTAAGAGTGTGGACAGTGTGCGTGAGAGTGTGGGACAGTGTGCGTGAGAGTGTGGGACAATGTGTGCGAGAGTGTGGGACAGTGTGCGTGAGAGTGTGGGAAAGTGTGCGTGAGAGTGTGGGAAAGTGTGCGTGAGAGTGTGGGACAGTGTGCGTGAGAGTGTGGGACGGTGTGCGTGAGAGTGTGGGACAGTGTGCGTGAGTGTGTGGGACAGTATGCGTGAGAGTGTGGGACAGTGTGCGTGAGAGTGTGGGACAGTGTGCGTGAGAGTGTGGGACAGTGTGCGTGAGAGTGTGGGACAGTGTGTGGGACAGTGTGCGTGAGTGTGGGACAGTGTGCATGACAGTGTGGGACAGAATGCATGAGAGTGTGGGACAGTGTCTGTGAGAGTGTGGGACAGTGTGCATGAGAGTGTGGGACAGTGTGCATGAGAGTGTGGGACAGTGTGTGTGAGAGTGTAGGACAGTGTGCGTGAGAGTGTGGGACAGCGTGCGTGTGGGACTAGTCTGGGTGTGTGTGTGACTAGTTTGTGTAGGTTTGTGACTAGTCTGACTGGGTGGGTTACTGACTGGGTGGGTGCCTGACTGACTGGGTGGATGATTGACTGACTGGCTGGGTGACTGACTGGGTGGGTGGATGGGTGACTGACTGGGTGACTAATGAGACCGCATTATAACCGGGATCCGTGCACGTGGACGCATGAAAGTGTGGGACAGTGTCTGTGAGAGTGTGGGACAGTGTCTGTGAGAGTGTGGGACAGTGTGCGTGAGAGTGTGGGACAGTGTGCGGGACAGTGCGTGACAGTGTGCGTGAGAGTGTGGGACAGTGTGCGTGAGAGTGTGGGACAGTGTGCGTGAGAGTGTGGGACAGTGTGTGGGACAGTGTGCGTGAGTGTGTGGGACAGTGTGTGGGATAGTGTGCGTGAGAGTGTGGGACAGTGTGCGTGAGAGTGTGGGACAGTGTGCGTGAGTGTGTGGGACAGTGTGCGTGAGAGTGTGGGACAGTGTGCATGAGAGTGTGGGACAGTGTCTGTGAGAGTGTGGGACAGTGTCTGTGAGAGTGTGGGACAGTGTGCATGAGAGTGTGGGACAGTGTGCGTGAGAGTGTGGGACAGTGTGCGTGAGAGTGTGGGACAGTGTGCGTGAGAGTGTGGGACAGTGTGCGTGAGAGTGTGGGACAGTGTGCGTGAGAGTGTGGGACAGTGTGTGGGACAGTGTGCGTGAGAGTGTGGGACAGTGTGTGGGACAGTGTGCGGGACAGTGTGGGACAGTGTGTGGGTCAGTGTGCGTAAGAGTGTGGACAGTGTGCGTGAGAGTGTGGGACAGTGTGCGTGAGAGTGTGGGACAATGTGTGCGAGAGTGTGGGACAGTGTGCGTGAGAGTGTGGGAAAGTGTGCGTGAGAGTGTGGGAAAGTGTGCGTGAGAGTGTGGGACAGTGTGCGTGAGAGTGTGGGACGGTGTGCGTGAGAGTGTGGGACAGTGTGCGTGAGTGTGTGGGACAGTATGCGTGAGAGTGTGGGACAGTGTGCGTGAGAGTGTGGGACAGTGTGCGTGAGAGTGTGGGACAGTGTGCGTGAGAGTGTGGGACAGTGTGTGGGACAGTGTGCGTGAGTGTGGGACAGTGTGCATGACAGTGTGGGACAGAATGCATGAGAGTGTGGGACAGTGTCTGTGAGAGTGTGGGACAGTGTGCATGAGAGTGTGGGACAGTGTGCATGAGAGTGTGGGACAGTGTGTGTGAGAGTGTAGGACAGTGTGCGTGAGAGTGTGGGACAGCGTGCGTGTGGGACTAGTCTGGGTGTGTGTGTGACTAGTTTGTGTAGGTTTGTGACTAGTCTGACTGGGTGGGTTACTGACTGGGTGGGTGCCTGACTGACTGGGTGGATGATTGACTGACTGGCTGGGTGACTGACTGGGTGGGTGGATGGGTGACTGACTGGGTGACTAATGAGACCGCATTATAACCGGGATCCGTGCACGTGGACGCATGAAAGTGTGGGACAGTGTCTGTGAGAGTGTGGGACAGTGTCTGTGAGAGTGTGGGACAGTGTGCGTGAGAGTGTGGGACAGTGTGTTTTAGAGTGTAGGACAGTGTGCGTGAGAGTGTGGGACAGCGTGCATGTGGGACTAGTCTGGGTGTGTGTGTGACTAGTTTGTGTAGGTTTGTGACTAGTCTGACTGGGTGGGTGACTGACTGGGTGGGTGCCTGACTGACTGGGTGGATGACTGACTGACTGGCTGGGTGACTGACTGGGTGGGTGGATGGGTGACTGACTGGGTGACTAATGAGACCGCATTATAACCGGGATCCGTGCACGTGGACGCAGCCTGAAGAAGCAAGGAGAGGAGAGAGCTGCAGAGAGCTTCAGATGCCGGGTAAGTTCTCGCGTGGTGGCCATTTCGTGATCCTGGTTATAACACGACCCCGAGCACCGCGTTATAACGGGGTTCAGCTGTATATAATACAGTGACACTCCACTGAATGAGGTATCCTGCCTCTGTGCATTGACTGCAAAGAGAAATAGAATACAGGGATATTATATCAGGCAGCCAGGCACTCCAGGTCTGAAAAATTAGAATAGGTTTATTGCAAAAAGGTCAACGTTTCGACTCTCCAATGAGCCTCTCTCTGGTGCAGCATGAGAGCAGGCAGCTGTGCCCGCTCCCTCTACCAGTTCACGGTTAAATTCTATTGGGGGAGAATCTTCAGACTGGACCTTATAAGTAGGTGGTCATGTGGTCTTCCAATTAGCAGTGAAATATGGATTTTTGCTTTGTTTAAAAGTTAGAAGTTTATTTTTTTTTTACTTTTAAAGAGGTTTCAAGATTGAATTTTCCTGTACACAGAAAAGTGCAAAATCTAATATCTAAATTGAGGATAAAATAATATGTTGTCTTGAATTGGTGAATAGAAAATCTAGAGTTAGACAGTAAGTAAAAAACTAAATGACACAAACTGTGGTTTTATTATTTCAGTATCCAAAAAACAAATCCATAGAATTAGATACAGTACCTAACTATGCATATAGTTTGACTACTTTATTAAGCTCAGGAAAATGTATCTGTTCATATACCCAACTGCTGTTAATCAATTTAACATAGCTGCTAAGGCCTTTTATCTACAGGTCATAGCTATAATTGGAATCACTACACCCATTTATATGCTGTGAGCATTTGCAATTGACAAAAGAGAGACAACAGTATGTGACCAATCTGAAGACATTTAGTAGAACGTACTGTAGCACCATTAGTGCTTTCCATTGGTTCATGGAGGTCTTGAAGTAGGATCTGAATTTTAAATAGATCTGTAGCTACACAATCCAAATCAGAGTAAACCAGACATGGTTCATTTCCCATGAAACTCCCAGCACAGCACACTTAGCATTTTCAACTCTGGCATTCACTCCACATAGTTTCCCATTAATATAGTCTACACCAGGGGTAGCCAACGCTAGTCCTCAAGGGCTACGAACATGTCAGGATTTCAGGATGTCCCTGCTTTAGCACAGGTGGCCCAATCAGGGGCTTAGTCTTAGACTGGACTGGCCCAATAAAAGGTATCATACCATCTACTCCCTCTCCCTCCATTGTTACTACATGGGATTAAGGACCAACATGACTATCCACCATTCTTGTTTTTTTCTAATAAACTCTTTACTGTACTCTAAAAGCCCTTGTGTCCTGCTTGTTGTGTACTTGGGATCCCTGAAAAATGTGTGATCTGCATGAGTTTGGTGACACCTATGTCCTATTATTCTATGTGAACAGACATACTCTTTGGGTATAGGAAAAAATGGAGACTTTTTTTGTCCAAAGGTTGTCTGGAAAGAATTCAGGAAGATCATTTTTCAACAGCTCTATAATGAAAAAGTTGTGTGGCCTTTACACAGAGGCAGTGCAATAATTATAATAGACTAACAAATGTTTTAAGAAATCATCACTTTCGGCTGTTTTATTTAATGTGACTTGTCACAAGCAGAGCTAACATTGGGATTACAAACCAGGTTAACTTACCTCAAAGGCATTAACATAATGACTGGCTTACTCGCTCAGTCCTAATGAACACAAGCTTCCTTTTTAGCACCAAGCAAGGGTATTTTAATGGCGATGTGGACTAATATTTATAAAAAATAAAGCAACACCTCTAAAGGAGAAACAATAAATCGTCCATAAACTCGGGCGGAATATGGACTGTGAAAGAATGTGTACAACACCTTATTCCTTACACCTACAGATGTAGCCATATGGATTGTCTCCAGCACTGGGACAAGCTGTGGGAACACGACCACGGCTGTCCCGGAGACGGAGTAATAATGCTGCAGGGGGTTCCGATCCGAAATTTCACGCATCTAATTATAATATATGTGTGTCTCTTAACTCCCTAGTTCATCTTATTGACACAGACAAAATTGCAAGCTGATGCACACAAGCAAAGTATTAATGCAAATGATGTTGATTAATTGATATTAAGAGATATGACATTCAACTGCATTGCATAGCATCTTTTTATTCTAAACTGACTTTGCTGTGTACACCTAACGTTACCTGTACACAGCATAACTACAGAATCTGCTGGAATTTAGAATACAGATTAATACCAATTACACTTAGCACCAATGTTAAAATTAATTATATGAGGGTATTGCCATATTCATTTTACAGTATTTAAAATTGACCTTCAAAGTACCATTACGCATGTACAGGTATTCTGCTCCTGAAATTCTGAGACCCAAGTTTATGTTGTTGCACTTCTTAGCATTAAAATGTAGCTGCCAGACAGGTTTTAGGCTAAGGCCCCGCTCCCAGAGTCAGCGCACCCGCACTGCTGACAGGCGGTGCGCTGAGATACACAGACCGCGATATGCGGTCTGTAGGGAGCGGGAGCCGGAGCGGGAGGTGAGCGGGAGGTGGGCGGGTGGTGGGCGGGTGGTGGGCGGTTTGACAGGGAGGGGGGGCGTGGCTTGAGCGGAGGGACCCGCTACTCTCCCCCCCCCCCCCTCCCTCCACGGACTCGGGCTGGAGCTGGAAAGTAAGTTTAAACACACACACGCAGGCACTCATTCATACACACACACGCGCACACACACAGGCAGGCACTCACGCACTCATACACACACACACACACACACACACAGACAGAGGCAGGCACTCACGCACTCGGGCACACACATACACACACAGACAGGCACGCACGCACTCAGACACACACACAGACAGGCACACACACAGAGAAAGGCACTCACCTGCTTTCACTCCACACTCCTCCCCGCTCCCCGAAGCCTCTCCTCCTCCCGAAGCCTCCCCTCCCCATTGGCTCACAGCCACACACGTCACGCGTCGAAGCTAGGAAACACCATTCTGTGGTGTCTCCAGTGGCTGACGCGCGACAGCGTGTAGTCAGCTGTGCAGCCAGTGGGGACCGGGACCAGCTCGCGAGGATTCCCCTGCTGGTGGGGAACTCGCTACATTGCCGCCCGCGCCAACGAGCGCAGCGGGACCGAGGCCTAAGAGTTATTCTGGTTGCAGATCTTTGAGTCGTCTGCAAAAAAAAGCAGAATTCCCTTGCAATCCATTTTCAGGTCAGTAGTAAAGACATTAAAGAACATCAGCCTGTGTAATTAAACTTTGAGTCACTCCACAGGTAATGCTCCTCTCTTCTCAGAGTGAATGCCTCTTAGCCAATGTCTTATCTATTCAACCACCTTGGAACTCACTACTAGTCACTTAACATTGTTTTTTTTAGTCATCTATATTGAACAATGTCAAAGGATTTACTGAAATCCACTTACGATATTCTGTACCTCTGGCTCCGCCCTACTCTACTACCTTTCATATTGAGTCAATGAAAATCATTTGTGTGTGGGTCTCTCCACAGTAAATCCATGCTGCCGAGGATCTGGTAAACTAGTGGATTTCAGATATTCAGATATGTTATTTGATCCAGGTGGACAAAATATATTTTTTCTTTTTCCCAGGGATTAAATATTTATTTTCCAGAAAAAAGGCGTTGCTTGGATACACTACTTAACGCTCTTAAAAAAAATCAATGCCTCTTTGCGCAACGTATTTTCTCTAAATACACATACCCTGATTGAAGCATTTTCATCTTCTTTTCATGGCATCTCTTTCATTGTTACAATTTCTAACCTGCTGCAATAACATTGCCAGGCCTTATATTTCATGGTCACTGTACCCTTCAAGACTAAATACAATGAAATATGCAATAGTACAAAGTAGCTTCTAATGTGATTCTAGTTACTGTGGTATGGTTTGCCCTTTTTTTTTCAATTGACTTTGTAGATGTTAATAAAGCATGTTGCTAATGATATTATCTCGGAGGGGGCCCTGGAAGGGGAATGAAGTCTACAATGCAAGCTGCTTGTTCTTTAGATTAGAAGACTTTCAAAGTGAGAGAAAAAAAATCAATACCACACAGCAGCTTTGGATCCTCAGAGACTCAACTTTTATTATTCTTGTTGAACTTGTGTTTATATCAGAGCTCTCCACAGATTTCAAGAGAATACATTAGCTCTATGCCATTTTTGGATCCGCCTAGAGCCTGATTTTCATACCCGCGGCTATATTAGCCCATAAAACTGTGAAAGAGTCCTGGTGCCTTGGAAAATATTTGATCTAATATCAACTATGCCAGCAACATAATTCTGTAAGAAATAAATAGTTCAATATTAATAAAGTACTGAAAAACAATAGAAATACTGAAAGCTGGTGAAAAACTACGTTAATTGACATTTTGATATGAATCTTAACATTAACAGTGCAATCTTATGTTAAAATGTGATTAGATATGTTTGCTCTGGCAAATTATTATGCAATACATTCAAATCAGCTGCTATGTTCTTGAAAGGATCAGTACACTTGTATTTTGGTAAAGAACTCGTAAAAATGATACCAATCTCTTAGTCACGACATATACACTCCTTTACTTATTATTATTATTATTATTATTATTATTATTATTATTATTATTATTATTATTATTATTATTATTATTATTATTATTATTACCCAAATCTGCTTATCAACAGTTTCCACAATTTCCCACAGCATGGATATTGTCAATCATGGGATCTGGGAATGTCAGACTTTGGTTCTATCTACATCCATCTATTTCAGAAAATGTTATTAATGAAAATGAATAAGGAAACAATTACTGAATAGGTCAAATTTGTTGATTATTTCCCCAGCAGCTTTATGTCTGTGGCAATTTTAAACTTCTGGAAGTGCTGGTCTGAAAGAGCAGGGCCTTTATGTGGTCAGTCAGCAGTAATACTAGAAGACCCTTGACTCAAGCAATGCAAATATATATATAGCTGTTAGAATTTAGGTGTTTGTAAGCTTTAAAGTACGAAACAGCTGTCTATGCTAAAAAAGTTTGTAATATCGGCAGGCAGAGGCTTATAGGGGTCCATTTAAAATGGACATGAAGCAAAAGGTGACATTGGGTGCTCATTTGCATGTCATTTCCCAGAATCCCTGGCTGCAGTGGAAGTACTGTATTCTAAGAGATAATGGGGAAAAGCAGGGTTACAGACGTGAATGTGCTCACAAGTGATATTTTTATTTGCTAGACATGACCTCAAACTAATAGGAAGAGTTGCAAACACTAAAACTAACATCAATGCAGTTTCCAGCTTCCTATCGTTCTTCTACAGTAGGGCAGCCCTTTTCTAATGAGCCGTAATTGTCAGCAGGAGGCAATGTCAACCAAGGATGAAGAAGATGATAATAGTCAAGTTTTCTAATTCTTTCACTGAGAACGACTGGTGCTTCTGCTACTGAAGAATCGATCCAATGCTTCTTATATAGATTTTATGCTAGTAGTGCTTGGTAATTTTGCTTCCAGTCGTACAGTCCCAGTAGGTTCCTTTTTAAATAAGTTCAATATCAATATGTCCTGGATATGTTTTCTTAATATTATACTGTATAGAGTTATCTTCATAACTATTCCTTATACTTATTATATTGTCTGTAAACAATTTTGAGAGAACGCACTATTCCAGTTGGTTGAAGTGGATGTTTTTCATTATGTCAGCCTCTATGTATTCATACAATATACGGAACCTGATCATCCTTAGCACATTTCAGACATATATTATTATTTTTAAAAGTTAGAAGAATAATGTTAACACATTCACATAGTGCTAACACATGTGGCAAACACATTCTGTGTTTGCTATCTTTTTGCACATACACATTACAATAAATGGAGGAAGGTAGAGTTACAATATGTCAAGAATTTAATTTATTTGATACTTAATTGTGGACAAATCTATAAATAATTTATCCTCTAAAGTTCCCATCAACTTCATATAAATAAAAATGGATTCATCCTTATGTCATACTGTATTATTTCTTTTAAAACTTGGCGAAAACACAGTTTTTTTGTTAGCAGACTATCCATTGATGATCATTTCTGTTGGTTGAAAGTTAGAATTTTCAAGCACAGATATTATATGACATACTCTTGCTATATTTTACATTTTGTGATATCATTACTACTGTATGTGCATAAGTTAATTGTATGCCTATCGTCTACAGCACAGATTGTCCATTGATGGACAAGGTAAGATGCTGAATTTTTTATTCGGCAAACTAAACCTGTGTAAGCTTGGGAAACACTGGAAACCTTGTGTGAAAATAGCCCTATTTACAAGGGGTGGTCAAACGCAGTCCTCAAGAACCACAAACCAGCCAGGTATTAAGGATATCCTGTTATCAGCACAGGTAGATCAATCAAAATGACCGAGCCACTGATTGAGCCACCTCTGCTGAAGCAGGGAGATCCTGAAAACCTGAGCTGTTGGTGGCTCTTGAGGACTGAGGTTGGCCATCCTTGTTATATAGGAAAAAAGAGGATACCGGCACCACAAAGAATAATGGAAAGTCCAAACCATAAGGTGTACCGTCCAAATGGAGTCCTAATACAACTGGTGATGAAGGAATCTCACATCAACGACGTGCAATATGTGGGAAAAAGAAAAAAAACAAATTATGGTGCAGTATGCCAATCACTGATGGCTATAAATATTAACAGACTAACAACACAAGACAAACAAGACAAACAGACGAAAACACACTAGCAAGGCTCAATAATAAAACAAAGCTAATTTATTACTGGATACTAGGAGGGTTATAGATATAACACGCATCCGGAGGGGTAAAAGTGAAACCCTACTCACAAGATGCTGGACAAATACAGGCAACAAGCTGGAATCGTGCTGGTGGGCTTCCAAGATGGCGACCGGAGCGCTCTCACTGGCGTCCCCACGTGACAGGGGTGGAAGTTGAGTCACACGAATAACGGGATTTCTGGGCGGATGTGACGTTGCGCCACACGATACTCCCAACGCTGAAGTTCCTCCTTCGCTTATCTTCCACGGCTACACCACGGCTCCACTTGCTGAACTGCAATCTACTCCACGGGCCAGACAAGGCTCTAAAAACACTCAAATCTTCCCGACGCGTTTCGTGTTTTTAGAGCCTTGTCTGGCCCGTGGAGTAGATTGCAGTTCAGCAAGTGGAGCCGTGGTGTAGCCGTGGAAGATAAGCGAAGGAGGAACGTCAGCGTTGGGAGTATCGTGTGGCGCGACGTCACATCCGCCCGGAAATCCTGTCATTCGTGTGACTCACCTTCCACCCCTGTCATGTGGGGACGCCAGTGAGAGCGCTCCGGTCGCCATCTTGGAAGCCCACCAGCACGATTCCAGCTTGTTGCCTGTATTTGTCCAGCATCTTGTGAGTAGGGTTTCACTTTTACCCCTCCGGATGCGTGTTATATCTATAACCCTCCTAGTATCCAGTAATAAATTAGCTTTGTTTTATTATTGAGCCTTGCTAGTGTGTTTTCGTCTGTTTGTCTTGTTTGTCTTGTGTTGTTAGTCTGTCAATATTTATAGCCATCAGTGATTGGCATACTGCACCATAATTTGTTTTTTTCTTTTTCCCACATATTGCACGTCGTTGATGTTAGATTCCTTCATCACCAGTTGTATTAGGACTCCATTTGGACTGTACACCTTATGGTTTAGACTTTCCATTATTCTTTGTGGCGCCGGTATCCTCTTTTTTCCTATGTTCCCTGACTGACTGTACTGTCAGTATTTACCTGGCTGCCAGTGTTTTTCCACTACATTAAGTGTATTATTTATTATTTGTAGCGCTGTTTCACACTGTCTTTTTTTGTAATTCATCCTTGTTATATACTTTAAAACATTATTGCCACTTTTTTATTGTTTTACAAGCAAAATCATCCAACAGACCTACCGAAGATAGCTATGTTGTAAAAAACAAAACAAATACACTGCTGTTAAATCATATTAAAATTGATATAGTAATGATTACAAATAAGACAAGATGAAGAGCACTTTGGTATATTTAGAAAAAAAGAAAAAGTGTATTAAGTAAAAAACAACCAACTATCACAATATTCTGTTGGGTTGAATCTGTGTTTTGCGATATTTGTGTCTGAGTGATACATTGCTGGTCCATGTGCATATAGGGTTAAACAATATTATTTAAAAGTTAAATTGCATTATGAAAAGCAAGTTGTGTATCCCTGTGTTATGAAAAACTGATATCTTTCTGGATGTGCAGTTCAAGCTGCCATTATGTTTACTTTATTTTATTTTTTCCCCTTTAATATGTGTTTCAATACAATCCACACAATGATAAATAGTTAGCAAAGTTGCAGATCAATCCATTCTCCTGTGATCAATTGGCAAAGATTTGGCTCGGGGGTTCACTAAATGGCTGTCAGTGCAGCAGAAGAGGACCAAAGATGCAATGTTCTGTGGGGAAGATCATGTGACCAGGTATCACTAGATACGATTGGTGCACTGCTGGAGAGAGGGCAGGGCTCAAAAAGGGGTGTCAGAGCATAATTCAGAAGAGGAAGGGGGTGTAACTTTGTAAATAGTTGCTATAGAAACAAAAAAGTGCCTGTTACAGTATAATACATTACAATTTTCATTTAGAGTTGTTTAAACAAAAATGCTACAAGTATTTTCTCATCGTACAGGAATGATTTATTAAAAAAAAAACACACAAATGTAGGATATTGCTTGGTCTTGAGCTTTAAACACAGTTTTAATGAAAGCTGGAGAATTATTGTAAAGCAGTAAGGTCTTTCAGGACAAACAACTGTAACTTTTCTGAACACAGTACTAGCAAGTTAATTGATCGGTAGCTTTTCTCTTTCACTGTCTTCCTGTTCATCCATTGATTCACAGTTTTTTTCCACCGCTAAACTGGCCCTATTTGATTATTACAAACTAGACAATGTTTAACAAAAGTATGATTGTTGCATTGTTTCTGGAGTGTGGGATCTATATTACTTATGTATCACTTATGTGGCGCTTTGTTGCGTTATATAACTAAAGCTTAAAAGCTTTAAGCAGAAATGAATGCACCTTTTTGCTAAAATTTGAACACATTCACTGTTCTAATGCCAATGTTTGTGGCATTGGGGGTATGGAAAACATCAAGTATTATGTTTAAACTTTAAGGAGTATAAAATATTCAATAACTCCTTCCCAGTCATTTCCAGATTCATGGTACCAATGTCACCCTATTTAGGATACCCTCCCAGTCGCTCACACATGCAATGTATCGGGCTCCTTTGAAATCCTTAGGGTTAAATAATAACTCTACTACTTGTCACCTTGGAACCTATTAATTTCTGCCCTAAGAGTATTGCTTAGCAAAAAACTGATAATATGCATTATTAGCCTCTCAGAGTCTGGTTCTAAGGCCACCTTTGAGGTTACCACATGGCCCCTTGTAATAATACATTGAGATTATGTAGAGTAGTGGCGATCACCTCCTGTCCTCAATCAGGAGTCACTGATTGAGCCTCCTTTGCTGTCATCTGACATTTTGGTGGCCCTTGAGAACTGGAGTTGGCCACTCCTGATGTAGAGGCTTGCTCTGCCAACTAGTGCTATTGCACATTATGCTGTTGTCTGTGTAACCCCCTTTGTCTGCTATCAGCCAGGACATGGCTCCTTTAAGAATTAAATTTGACTGGACCATGTGACTGTGCTTAGCGAGTGGAATGACAGTTGGAAAGGGATTGCTGAGGGAAATGGTGCAGCAGTTTGTTTTGATATGGTGAGGCTGCTTCAGAACACTCTGCAAGGACCTGACTGATCCATGGAGTGAGGAGACTGGTGGATTTTGCTGGCCAGTACAAAGTACAGTGACACCTCAGGGAGCCCTGTATGCAACAGCTAAGAGGAGAAATATCAGGATTTAACAGCCAGAGGAAAGAAAGAGACCCCCTGCAATGGAATACAGGTTATGTTTTCAAATTAACTATAAGAAGCAGGAGCTGCTGTATCTTTTTGAATCTAGAGCTCCAACGAAAGGTTATTATACAAATACCCTGTCTCTGATCAACAGGGTATGTGAACTAATATGCAGTGACTATAAAATATATAAAGACAGAGGTGCAGCGTTAGTGATTTGTTTTAGTAGGATTGCAGAAATACTGTGTGGTTATGTAGTAGCCCAGCGTATGTATTCCTGTTCAAAATGATAAAGTAATATAAAGTTTGTTATAATTCCTTACAGTTTTGTTGTGTCTAATTACTCCTGCTTCCCACTCTGTGTACCATCCACTATGAGAGTTAAACCCCAAGTTACAGGCGCCCACCTCAGTGACAGGTTCTGCAGTATGAGGTAAAGTAAAGAGGGGTTACATCTGTGTCTTCTTGAGAAGAAAAATATTTTTCTTAATTGTTTGATTAATTGTTTGATTACTTGTACTGACCAAAAATGTTTACTTCTTAGATTTCATATATGACAATAAACTGCAACATTCGTTTTAGCTAAGTCGTTACAATAGCATTTGAAAAACATCTGTTTATGTGATTCTAATTATGCACATTCATATAATTTACTGTGTACTGCTAACAAGGCATTTGAGAAATGTTTCTAAATAGACATGTTCGCTGAAACTATCACAATATGTGACTTAAACATGCCCAACATTGACTTTTTGCTTTTGATTTGTCAACTTTCTCAACAAAACACAACTGGTTTTATTCATTTTTAAACAAATAACCTAAATGTCTCGATCAGGAGTGGCCAACTACTGATCTCAAGGGCCACCAACAGGCCAGGTTTTAAGGATATCCTTGCTTCAGCACAGGTGACTCAATCAGTTGCTCAGTCTTTGACTCAGACTGAGCCACTGATTGAGCCACCTGTGCTGAAGTGGCATATCCTTAATATCTGGCCTGTCGGTGGCTCTTGTATGTAGGTATGTATGTGCTGTATGTCTTTATTTATATAGCCCAGATAAATGCCATTGTCTCTTGAAAAAGACCTTCACAGTCGAAACGTTGTGTTGGCTCAATAAATGAGTTTTCATTTGCTAAAACCCGTTGTGCCCTCTGTTCCTTCTTCCATTTATTTATATAGCGCCATAAATGTACATAGCGCTTCACAGCAGTAATATACGTGACAATCATATAAATAATAAATAATATAAATAACACATAGGGGAGACGTGCTTCAAAGATAAATGTAATATTTAGGAAAAGGAGTCCCTGCTCTGAGGAGCTTACAATGTAATTTGTTGGTTGGAAGAACGTACAGAGACAGAAGGAGGGAGTTCTGGTAAGTGCATCTGCAAGGGGCCAAGGTTTATGTATGAGGTGTTAATTATCAGCCGTGGAACTACTCATATGCTTCCTTAAGCAGGTGTGTTTTAAGGTGGGTCTTTAAGGTGTGGGGCAGTCAGTGGGAAGGGTTCAAGGTTGGAGAAGGCTTTAGATACAAAAGGGGTAGAGATAAGACATCCTTGAGCAGAACACAAGAGTCGGGATGGAGTATAGCGAAAAATTAGGGATGAGATGTAAGGAGGAGCAGAAGAGTGTAAAGCTTTAAAAGTGAGGAGGAGAATTGAATGTGTGATATGTGATTCGATAGGAAGCCAGTAGAGGGATTACAGCAGGGGAGACGCTGAGACAGATTTCGGAAAGAGTAGAGTGATACTGGCAGCAGAATTTAGGATAGATTGTAGGAGAGACAGGTGAGAGGCAGGAAGGCCAGACAGCAGGAGCTTACAGTAGTCGAGGCGGGAGAGAATGAGGGTCTGTGTCAGGAGTTTTTGCTGTCGAGCAACAGAGGAAAGGGCATATTTTGGTAATATTGCGGAGGAAAAAACAACAGTTTTTTTCTACCTTTTGAATGTGAGAAAAGAATGTGAGAGAGGAGTTGAGTGTAACCCCTAGACAGCGTGAGTGATAGTACTTCCAACAGTAATGTGGAAGGAGAAAATAGGGCCAGGTTTGGGAGGAAATATGAGGAGCTCTGTTTTTGCCATGCTAAGTTTAAGTCAGCGAAGGGCCATCCAGGATAATATAGCAGAGAGACATTCAGAAACTTGAGTCTGTACAGCAGGTGTAAGGTCAGGGGTAGAGAAGTAAATTTGTGTGCCATCACTATAGAGGTGATATTTGAACCTGAGATGTGATTAGATCACCTAGAGAGTGTGTAAAGAGAAAACAGAAGGGGTCCCATGACAGAGCCCTGAGGTACCCCCACAGAGAGCTCGATAGAGGAGGAGGTGTTAGCAAAAGAGACACTGAAAGTATGATGGGAGAGGTAAGAGGAGATCCAGGATAGAGCTTTGTTACGAATGCCAAGAGTATTGAGAATGTGAAGGAGAGGATGGTGGTTCACAGTATCAAATGCTGCAGAGAGGTTGAGTAATATGAGCAGAGTGTAATGACCTCTGTTTTTGGCAGCACGGAGGTCATTAGTTATTTTACTGAGGGCTGTTTCAGTGGATGGAGCAGTGCGGAAGCTAGATTGTAGATGGTCTAGGAGAGAATAGGTGTTGAGAAAATGGAGCAAGCTAGAGAATTTCAAGACATTCAAGGAGTTTAGTGGCAAAAGGCAGGAGGGAGACAGGTCGATGTTAGAAAGACCGGTAGGGTCAAGCTTGCAGTTTTTGAGTAATGGTATGACTGTTGCATGTTTGAAGGAAGAGGGAAAGGTACCAGAGTAGAGGGAGAAGTTAAAAATGTGTGTGAGCGTAGGAATTATAGTAAGAGCAAGAGGTTTTAGGAGATGGGAGGGAATGGGGTCAAGAGGGCAGGTGGTAGAGGGAGAAGAGGAGATCAGCAACGACACATCCTCCTCCGTGACAGCGGATAAAGAGTCAAGGAATGCAGGAGGAGAGTTAGGAAGAGGTGTAGGATGGGAGGCGTATTCAGAGGGGATGGCCTGACGTATGGATTCCACCTTTTCCTTGAAGTAGTCGGCAAAGTTCTGAGGTGAGATGGAGGAAAAAGAACAGGCAGCATAGGGTGGTCTGAGTAGAGGTCAAAGACAGAGAAGAGTCGGCGGGGATTAGACTTGTGCGTATTGATTAGGGAAGAAAAGTAGGTTTGTTTTGCCTGAGAAAGGGCAGAGTTGAAACAGGATAGCAAAAATTTGTAGTGAATGAAGTCTGCGAGAGTTTGAGATTTCCTTCAGAGGCATTCAGGGGAATGAGTGGAGGAACGCAGCATGCGCGTGTGGGAATTTAGCCAGGGTCTGGGGTTCAAAGTGTGAGAAAGGCAGAGAGAAAGCGGGGCATGTAGATCAAGAGAGGATGATAAGGCAGAGTTGTAGTTCCTGACCAAGTTGTCAGGCTCTGGAGCAGAGCTGAGAGAGGAGAGGGAGTTGCGTAAAGTGGAATCAAAAGCTGATAAGTTAATACAGTGCAGGTCTCTGCAGAACCGAGGCGTAGATGGAGGTAGAGAAGGGTAGCAGTGAGAGAGAGAAATGAGATGAGATGAGGTGATGGTCAGAGAGTGAAAAAGGGGAAATGGAGAATTCGGAAAGCGAAATGTTTTTAGTGAAAACCAGGTCTAGGTTGTGGCCACCCTTGTGGGTGCTGGCTGCAGTCCACTGTCCACAAGGATTGGAGTTGGCCACCTCTGATCTAGACAAATACTTCCAATGCACATACTGTACAGCAGTAACATGCATGATAAATTCTAGAGTTCATAATAAATGGTTTTGATATAAATCTGTCTGAAAGCTTAGAATCTGGAAAGTAAATGTGTCTGCTTCAGCTGTACAATTCTTAAAATCATTTAAAAACCCAGATTTTTTTTTGCTCAATCTCTGGAGCAACTATTATTCCGAGTCTATACATCACTCAAGGCATAGGGGCATATCAGTAGATTAGGCAGATTTGCAAAACCATAGGACAGCATTTTAATTGCCCTGTTCTACTCATTCGATTTTGTAGTATTGTTTAATAAAATGAATAACTCATTGAATCTAATGTCTGGCTACTGGAAATCAGCCCAAGTTCCCCACATTCATGCGTACTTTCTACTAAGGCAATGGATTCTTGGCAAAGCCACTGTGACAAACAGGCTCTTTTTGTTTTATTCATCATGCTGGAAAGATAGCAGGGAAGATGGAAGATGAAGATAACAGATTTGACAGCTTCTGAACAATTAAATTGAGAGAGGAAGGTTGAAACTCACATTTAATTATCTCATCCTATGCGTTACCTTACTAACAACCTTAAAAAGTTAGTGTAGAATAAACCGGCAATCTGTTTTTAATGAAAAATGTGTGCTAGTTTTTCTTTCTGCAAAGTTAAACTTTTCACTGCAGAATTATTTTGATGCTATAGCTGGATGAGTTGCTGCTGTAGGTTGCTCTATATTTGTTCGTCTGCTTGGCTTTCTCATTCCCTGTAATGTAACATGGCTTGATCCCGTATGGCGTATTGTCATTTCACATTCTGTACTCGAGGGTACAATGTCGTATGTGATTACGTCACATAAGAAGAAAATGGAACATTATATTTTCATCTTAAGTCTGGCAATATGCATCTCTGATCTGTTCTTAGGAAATCCATTTGGTCCATTCTATGTAGCCACACTACGTATTATTAAGGAAAACAAATGTATTGTTTACACCTGAGTGAATTCTATGGAAGATTGAAGGACTGAGGAATTATCCTACTTAACAAAAAGGAGGTTGGTTTGTACTAGTAATAGGTCTGATAACTGAAGGCAAATGTATGTCTTTGTCACTTCTAATATACAGTGGATGATACTGTATGCAATAAACTACAATGTTGGTCACAAAGTAAAATTTTACATGTTAACAGAGTTTGAATGAACTTGAGTTAGTTCAGCATGCAGACATTTCTTCGAAACATTCCCCTTAAGCACTGTTTGTAGATACTGTAAGCAATCCCACAGAAATGGGACAATGTAGGATTTGTACCTTATCAAGGTATCAATGTAATTACTTACTTAGAAAGATTTACACATTCCTTTATTTTTAAGATGGGTTATTGTATTATGTATGTATGTATGTATGTATGTATGTATGTATGTATGTATGTATGTATGTATCTTTATTTATATACTGTAGCACCATTGATGTACATAGTGCTTCACAGCAGTAATACACGTGACATAATCATACAATATAAATAACATATAATACAAATAACACATAATGGGAAGAAGTGCTTCAGACATAAAAGTAACATTTAGGAAAAAGAGTTCCTGCCCCAAAGAGCTTACAATCTAAATTAAATTAATACATTTTCTTTTGCTTAGGGTTTTGCTATTTTTGACCTTACAAAAAACACCACTGAGTACATTTCTATACATTCAATTATAATTATCCCAGATTTGTATACACTATTGATTTTATATAATTCTTCCCTCTTTGTTCAAATTCTCTGTGTAAATGTAGATGTTCCTTTGAAATTCTAAAAGATAACCTTTCTTTTAATATAGTTTCAGACATAATTGTTTAGTATTTGTTGATCTTCAAACTCATTATCGCACTGTGGTGGTGTTTGTATAATTAACTGGGATATAATTAGGTTGGCATGCTACTGCTGATAAAAAAATGAAATACAAATCTTTTGCAAATACCATTAATTACAAATATATTTGAAGTTGTTTAAATGGTAGGTGCAAAATTATAATTTAAGCAACTCAATACCTATTAAGATAATACTGAAAGCATGTGACTAGGAAAGACGAGTGGTATGTCTCTCCTAATGGAACGATAATTTGGTAATTATATTATAACTGAGGGATTCTAATTAAGTAACTTGAGAAGAAACATAAGCAGTGGAATTTGATATTTTATCTACATATTATCCAAATTAATGTAAATTAGTACATTAGTAAATTAGTTATTAGTAGAACCAGGCATAAACATTAATACATCAATACTGTACATCAATAAGTGGAAGCAGGCAGAAACATCAACAATCAATAAGTTTGACATTCATATTTCAAGTTTGATGCTCTTTTGTTTTGCTTCAGTGGGATGGAGGATCCCAAATCAAAATCTAACCCATCAATAAAGCTCTTCAAACTCTCTATTTAGCCCTAACCTGACCAGTATGAGGGGATGTCCCATGGCTGACCGGAGACCACTACCAGAATAACAGCAATATAGGTTGTTGTAGATTATTTCAATGTAGATGTCAAGCAGATACAGTATACTCAACCAGTTATTGTATCACGAGCCTAGGGAGAGCCACCAATACTTTCACACTCTTTATTAATGTGTTGACTTTGTTCAGTTAATATATTTTTCCCCAGCAGAAAGCATTGATCATTTTCAAAGGGGTCCCTGAGAAAAGCTTAGTGTAATGTTCCAGTGCATATTATATAAATGAATACTTGGCAGTTGAAATGTTAACAGGCCTAGCAAACAGATAGGAAAAGCCAAATCTCACCATTTAAAAATGATTTGGGCCCTGGTCAAGATCTAATCATCAGGTTTATCCCTTGTGTGGTCCAACAGTATTTAGTGGAAGCAATATTGCTTTTCTGTAAACATGTAATTTGTAGGTTATAATTTGGGAAACCCTAACAATTTTAAAATATAAAAACTTCTAGTGTGGAATGAATGAAAAGAAGGAAAGGAAAAGTCCCAACATCCTGCAATCACTCATTAAAAATAATCCAAATGACTGTAACTGGTAAAGTAGCTACAGTACACAATGTCTGCTTATATACAGTAGGTGGGAAAATGCCCATGTAACATTATTCAGAGATTATAGCTTGGTAACATAACTCCATTTGAATATAAATGGCATAATACAGAAGAAAGGTAACAAGGCATTTTCTTATTCCCTATAAAGCAGATAAATAATAAAAACTTCCCTTGCCAAGAGCTTTAAAGCTGATGGACCATTTAACAGCTAATGACTGCAGTGTTTTCAGGACTCTATCTACAAACTCATTCACGTTATACATGAAAAAAATCTCTCTTGCGCGCAGCATTTAGAACCTTTCTTTGTTTGTAGGAAAACAGATTGCAAAATCAGTCTTGATTAATTCCATCTTGTCAGACATTTGTACATTTTTGGTGCTTCATCCATTCCAGGTCATCCTGATGCAAAATTTAGACGTGCCAACTGTCCTGTTCAACAACTGTCAAAAAAATTGGGATTCTGGAGCTGATGAGAAACATGTTTATGAAATACTGTATTCAAATGCCTAAAGGGAGGCTTCTAGAGTAATCCTATGCACGTCTCATATTGCCTAAATTACTTTCTCTAAATCATTTTTTTTTTTGTAACTTATTTTTTATTTAAATTTTTAGAAAAACAAAGGGAGAGGGATACAGAAATAGAAAAGGGGGGGAAGGGGGATAGGCACCACATATTTAACACCGGTATAAAAAAAACAAAAATATAATGATGCCAGACAACCACAACTCCACAGATAACACAGAGTAACCAACTCTCTGGGAGAAAATACAGCCCTCGGTCCACAGTGACTCAAAAAATCACATATTTCCCCTGGAGTACCAGGGTTCTCAGACCATTCGAAATTTTCTTGAGTTATGTCTCACATACAGGAAGCTGTTAGTCTTTCCATAGATTGCACCTTATTTATTCTCAGGATAATCTTTCTCCTGGAGATGGTTGGGACTTTTTTCCAGGCCCCTGCAATTGCACATCTCACCCGCGGTCAGAATCTGTAACAATAATTTACATATATTTTGGATTAAGTTATCTAGTGACTTACCCAGGACCATTATAAGGGGGATTCTTATCCCAACAGTTTCTCGTAACAAATTCTGCACCTCCCCCAAATCTCTGTATTTTGGATCAAAATCACCAGATATGGACCATATGCCGATGCCACCGCAATCTCTCCAGCAAAGATTTGTGGTCCCTGGATAAATCTGCCTCAACCTCTGAGGCATCAAATACCATCTGAACATAACTTTGTAAATATTCTCTTTCGATATCGTGCAAAGTGATGTATTTGTGGCATTGACCCAAATATCTTGCCAATCTTCCCAAGAAATCTCTACCTGAAAATCATGGGTCCATTGATCCATATAACGGTGTGTGAAGGGAGCCTTAAATTCCCAAGAAATTAACACTTGGTACAATGTTGATTTAAGGCCCCACTGATAGTTTCTTTTTCTACATAATTCTTTGAATACAGAACACTCTGGGGAAGACCCACCAGCTGCCTAAGATAATGAGTAAAAGTCTGAAAAACCTCAGCATCCGTGAAGGAGTATTTCTGGCAAAAATCGGTGAAATGTAACAATTTACCATTCAACAGCATATCCCCCACATATTGATTTTCCTGAGAATGCCAAAAAATTATCTATTTCAAATGGGAGGCTAAATAATATTTCCTAATATCATGGACCGCCAAACCCCTCTTTCTCTGGGTGTGAGCATAACTTATCTTGGCACTCTTGGGGCCTCATGCAGTAAGCCCCGATACAAAATTTTCGGCACGAATTGCGAAAATGTTTTTTTTTGGGCGATTTGCCCTCGCAGTATTCAGTAAGGGCCGAATCTTTCCGATCCCTGCTGAAGCACTGCGAAAGCAAAGCTGCCGATGACCTGTGGCGATACAGCCTGGCTCCCGATAAGGCTCCCGATAAGCCTTTGGTGCCGATAGATGTTTGCAGCTGAGAGAGACAAGCCGCTCTCTCAGCGCAAACTTCGGCACCAAAAAAAGTTTTTAAAAACAACTTTTATTCATAGTGTACATGTGCAGGGGGTCTTCGGAGCTGAACCGCGTTGGTTTGAGGTCCGGGGACCCCCTGCCCCCCGAGATACAGGCCCCTTTATGAGGTGCCGGTATCCCTCGGCGTTTAAAGGTCCCGATCACGTGACCGCGACCTGTAAACAAACCAGAGGGATACCGGCACCCCATAAAGGGGCCTGTATCTCGGGGGGCAGGGGGTCCCCGGACCTCAAACCAACGCGGTTCTGCTCCGGAGACCCTCTGCACATGTACAGTATAAATAAAACACACACACATCAATAAAGACTCGTTCCTTACCTTGGCGGCTATGTGCAACGGTAATGAAGCAGCATGAATGTCTTTTTAATTATACTGTACAGTGAGCAGGGGGTCCCCTGAGCTGAACCGAACATTGCTTTGTGGAGCAGGGACCCCCTGCTTCCCGAGTTACAGGCCCCGGTATGTGTCATCGGGTGGCAGCGTCGCCGCCATGTTTATAGCGTCCCCGCAATAAACATGGCGTCCACACTGTAACCGTTGGCCCAAACCGGGGCCTGTAACTCGGGAGGCAGGGGGTCTCTGAGCCACAAATAAATGCGCTTCAGCTCAGGGGGCCTCCTGCTTCCGCACAATATTATTAAAATACATTAATGCTGCTTCATTACCATAGCGGATAGCCGCTAAGGCAATGAAGGGGTTAACGCATAGTAGCATGTTTATTGGGGACAAATGCCCCCAATAAACATAGCAGCAATACACAACATACAGTATAGTAATGGGCAGAATGACTATTATCCACAAATGGATAATAGTGCAGTTGTCCATTTACAATACATACACAACAATAAAGACTTTAAATACATATAGCACTCACCCATGTCCCACTGCCACGATGAAGGCCATCCTCATCTTCATCCTGCCCATGCCCCATCCGCTTCTGCAAAACAAACACAAGAATTACAACATCCAAATTAATGTCCCCTAACCCCTTAATCACCATAGCGGTTATTAACCACTACAGTTATTAAGGGGTTAAGCCACCCTCACCCACATACCCCAGCGTTATTGTGGGTAGCGGGGATGGGTGAGGGGGGTATTTGGCCCTGGGTGTGAGTTTAGGACTTGCGGGGGGGATGCGGGGGCACTTAACCCCTTCACGACCGTAGCGGTTAATACCGCTACGGACCTGAAGGGGTTAAGGCCTCCCGCTACCCACCCGCAAGCCCTAAACAACCACCGTTGGGGCTAATGCCCCCTTCACACACCCCCACTACCCACAATAATAAAAAAAACACACCCCAGCCCCACAATAACGAATTAAATAAATAATTAAATAATTATATATATATATATATATATATATATATATATATATATATATATATATATATAATATATATATATATATATATATATATATATATATATATATATATATATATATATATATATATATATATATATATATATATATATATATATATATATATATATATATATATATATATATATATATATATATATATATATATATATATATATATATATACCCAACAACACCTATACCCCCCTAACATACAGTATAGTAATGGGCAGAATGACTATTATCCACAAATGGATAATAGTGCAGTTGTCCATTTACAATACATACACAACAATAAAGACTTTAAATACATATAGCACTCACCCATGTCCCACTGCCACGATGAAGGCTATCCTCATCTTCATCCTGCTCATGCCCCATCCGCTTCTGCAAAACAAACACAAGAATTACAACTTCCAAATTAATGTCCCCTAACCCCTTAATCACCATAGCGGTTATTAACCGCTACAGTTATTAAGGGGTTAAGCCACCATCACCCACATACCCTCCCCCACAAAGCCCCCCAACCACCCTCACCCAATACCCACAGGGGAGTCCTACCAAATACCCTTGGGCCTAATACCCCCTCCCCCAGCACATACAGTACAATAATGTGCCAAATAACTATTATCCACATAGGGATAATACATTATTTGGCCATTATTAAACACATTCAATACCATTAAAATGTAAAGAAAATTGTACTAACCTCATCAATAAGAAGTCTCCGTCGCCAGCATCATCCTTGGGGTCCGTTGCCAACATTAGTAATAGCCACAACATTTGAATATCATTAACATAACACTGAACCCCTTAATCACCTTATCGGGTACTAACCTGAAAGGTAATTAAGGGGTGAAGCCATCCTGCAATGCCTACAACAGTTATGCATAACATCCTCAGTGAAATAAAAACCAATTGCCTAACCAAATTCCATTTAATCATTCAATCTGTAGGCTCACATGCCTCATAAAACATTGCATTTACAGTGTATACATGTAGCATAACATGTAAACTGCATGTACACGCTGCAAATCAATGTTAACAATACAATAATCTCACTCAAATCGCCATACATCACAAGAAGTATATTATTTAATCCAATAAACTCACCATCAATGAATTACCACACATCACTTACATCCCTAAACAATTAAAATACCATCCATACCAATTACACAATGAACTAAAGCTATCCTAACAGAGAACAACTTCAAAACATAGTCAAAAGTACACCAACAATTACAATATACTCAAGCAAGGCTTTCCATATCCTACTGTACAGCCTGGAAGCCCAAAACTTACATCTGTCTAAAAATAAAATACATTTAGCACACATCAATGCATAGCCACAATGATTAACAATACAGAATTAGAAGCTTTAACAACACTATCATTTCTTACCCTGTATATATATCTGTACACATACATACAGACATACATACAGTGGGAAGAAATGATATGCATTATAAAAAATGAAAACATTAAAAAGCAACAAAAAAAAAGTTACATTAAGAACATTTCTTTATTTAACTTACCATTACTTGCCCCCACCGACTCCCATTGATCAGCTTACTCACGTACCAATCCATGACACCATCCACGACACCATCCACGACACCATCCACGACACCATCCACGACACAATCCAGGAACAAATCCACAAACCAAACCAGGAACCAATCCAAGACCAACTGCAGGAACCAATCCAAGAACAAGTGCAGGAACCAATCCAGGAAGCAAGCCACGAAGAAATCCAAGAAACAATCCACGACACGATCCAGGAACAGGAACCCATAAAAGAAAAAAACATAACAAATTAAACATTAAAATAATAAAACATGACAATCAAGGGTTGTACTAGTTTTATTCTTAGTGAATCTGTATTAAAATACCTTGTTCCGGGGTCTTCTTGACGTCCGGTGCCACGCCCTGGTCTTCAATCTTCAGGAGGAGGTCCGTCCTCCTCGGCATCTGCCTTCAAAATGAGACGACATAGGCTTTTAAAGGCCTATGACGTCACATTTGTCGTCATATGGTTCCCACGGCCCTGATTGGGCCGTGAAAACCATGTGTTTTGGCCGATGTAAAAAAATTGATGACGTCACTTAAAGGCAATGCCAGCACAGCCAATCAGAATGGCTTTGCTGCTATTGCCTTTAAGAAAACGTCATGAAATGACACATGGCCGGACTCACATGGTACTTGAACCAATCAGAGTAGGGATGGAGTTCCCACGCTCTGATTGGCTGGCTTACCATGTGAGTCCGGCCATGTGTCATTTCATGACGTTTTCTTAAAGGCAATAGCAGCAAAGCCATTCTGATTGGCTGTGCTGGCATTGCCTTTAAGTGACGTCATCAATTTTTTTACATCGGCCAAAACACATGGTTTTCACGGCCCAATCAGGGCCGTGGGAACCATATGACGACAAATGTGACGTCATAGGCCTTTAAAAGCCTATGTCGTCTCATTTTGAAGGCAGATGCCGAGGAGGACGGACCTCCTCCTGAAGATTGAAGACCAGGGCGTGGCACCGGACGTCAAGAAGACCCCGGAACAAGGTATTGTAATACAGATTCACTAAGAATAAAACTAGTACAACCCTTGATTGTCATGTTTTATTATTTTAATGTTTAATTTGTTATGTTTTTTTTTCTTTTATGGGTTCCTGTTCCTGGATCGTGTCGTGGATTGTTTCTTGGATTTCTTCGTGGCTTGCTTCCTGGATTGGTTCCTGCACTTGTTCTTGGATTGGTTCCTGGTTTGGTTCGTGGATTTGTTCCTGGATTGTGTCGTGGATTTGTTCCTGGATGGTGTCGTGGATGGTGTCGTGGATTGGTTCGTGAGTAAGCTGATCAACGGGAGTCGGTGGGGGCAAGTAATGGTAAGTTAAATAAGGAAATGTACTTAATGTAACTGTTTTTTGTGTTGCTTTTTCATGTTTTCATTTTTTACAATGCATATCATTTCTTCCCACTGTATGTATGTCTGTATGTATGTGTACAGATATATATACAGGGTAAGAAATGATAGTGTTGTTAAAGCTTCTAATTCTGTATTGTTAATCATTGTGGCTATGCATTGATGTGTGCTAAATGTATTTTATTTTTAGACAGATGTAAGTTTTGGGCTTCCAGGCCGTACAGTAGGATATGGAAAGCCTTGCTTTATTATATTGTAATTGTTGGTGTACTTTTGACTATGTTTTGAAGTTGTTCTCTGTTAGGATAGCTTTAGTTCATTGTGTAATTGGTATGGATGGTATTTTAATTGTTTAGGGATGTAATTGATGTGTGGTAATTCATTGATGGTGAGTTTATTGTATTAAATAATATACTTCTTGTGATGTATGGCGATTTGAGTGGCATTATTGTATTGTTAACATTGATTTGCAGCGTGTACATGCAGTTTACATGTTATGCTACATGTATACACTGTAAATGCAATGTTTTATGAGGCATGTGAGCCTACAGATTGAATGATTAAATGGAATTTGGTTAGGCAATTGGTTTTTATTTCACTGAGGATGTTATGCATAACTGTTGTAGGCATTGCAGGATGGCTTCACCCCTTAATTACCTTTCAGGTTAGTACCCGATAAGGTGATTAAGGGGTTCAGTGTTATGTTAATGATATTGAAATGTTGTGGCTATTTCTAATGTTGGCAACGGACCCCAAGGATGATGCTGGCGACTGAGACTTCTTATTGATGAGGTTAGTACAAGTTTCTTTACATTTTAACGTTATTGAATGTGTTTAATAATGGCCAAATAATGTATTATCCCTATGTGGATAATAGTTATTTGGCACATTATTGTACTGTATGTGCTGGGGGAGGGGGTATTAGGCCCAAGGGTATTTGGTAGGACTCCCCTGTGGGTATTGGGTGAGGGTGGTTGGGGGGCTTTGTGGGGGAGGGTATGTGGGTGATGGTGGCTTAACCCCTTAATAACTGTAGCGGTTAATAACCGCTATGGTGATTAAGGGGTTAGGGGACATTAATTTGGATGTTGTAATTCTTGTGTTTGTTTTGCAGAAGCGGATGGGGCATGGGCAGGATGAAGATGAGGATGGCCTTCATCGTGGCAGTGGGACATGGGTGAGTGCTATATGTATTTAAAGTCTTTATTGTTGTGTATGTATTGTAAATGGACAACTGCACTATTATCCATTTGTGGATAATAGTCATTCTGCCCATTACTATACTGTATGTTAGGGGGGTATAGGTGTTGTTGGGTATATATATATATATATATATATATATATATATATATATATATATATATATATATATATATATATATATATATATATAATATATATATATATATATATATATATATATATATATATATATAATTATTTAATTATTTATTTAATTCGTTATTGTGGGGCTGGGGTGTGTTTTTTTTATTATTGTGGGTAGTGGGGGTGTGTGAAGGGGGCATTAGCCCCAACGGTGGTTGTTTAGGGCTTGCGGGTGGGTAGCGGGAGGCCTTAACCCCTTCAGGTCCGTAGCGGTATTAACCGCTACGGTCGTGAAGGGGTTAAGTGCCCCCGCATCCCCCCCGCAAGTCCTAAACTCACACCCAGGGCCAAATACCCCCCTCACCCATCCCCGCTACCCACAATAACGCTGGCACGGTGGGTTAACCCCTTCATTGCCTTAGCGGTTAGCCGCTAAGGTAATGAAGTGGCTTTTAAATGCCTTTTTCCTGCCTCGGATGCATGCCGGGGGGCTCCGGTGCGGGTATCAGCTCCGGAGACCCCCGGCATCAATCACAGGCAGGAAAAAGGGCTGATTTTTCCTAAGTGTCGCCCTTGCCGATGCTTCTCCTTCAGCAAGTTGCCAACTTTAGTTGGCGGGCTGGATTGGCCATAAAATCTCCAATCTGGCCTGCCGATCAGCACAGAAAAGCTGATCGGGGCTTACTGAATTCAGGCGGGAAAAAAAAGTCCCGATAAGTGGCTTATCTGCAGCCGAGTGGCGAAAAAATTTTTTCCGGAAGAAAAGTTGCCGATAATTCCCACTTATCGGGGCTTACTGAATCAGGAGGGCAAAAAACGGCTATAAAATGCCGAAAAAGCCTTATCGGGGCTTACTGCATGAGGCCCTGGGTCTTTTGTTACCCCATATTAACGGCATGATTTTATTCTGTAAATCCTTTAAATATTTAATCGGGATAGCGACCGATAGTGTCTAAAAACAGTGAAGTCGTTTCGTGAGAACATTCATCTTGACTGATATAATACGGCCCATCCAGGAGATTTGGTGACAACTCCAAAGTAAAAGATCCCATTTAATTCTACTGAAAAGCTCTGGGTAATTATATTTATAAAGAGATTGATATTTTTTTTGTGAGAATAATCCCTAAATATTTCAATCTTACATTATTCCAGTGATAATTGAAATTTAATGTGATTATTTTTACCTCAATATCTGATAAAGTTAAATTTAGAGCCTCTCAGTTGGCCGAATTAATTTTATAGCCTGAAAACAAACCAAAACCTTGAAAGCTCTTGTTGTAAATTGGGAAGAGAAATCAGAGGATTATAAATTGTCAAAATAATATTGTCAGCAAACCAAGATAATTTGACATTTTCCTGGACGATCTTGATACCCTGTATATTGAGTTTTTCCTCATTTTAATTGCAAGCGGCTCAATTGTTAACACAAAAAGCAAGGAAGATAATGGGCAACCCTGCCTGGTAACATTACTAATTTTAATTTGGTTTAACTCCCCCTGGCATTTTCAAAGAAGCTGTAGGGGCATCATATAGGGCTTGGACCCCTTTAAAAATAGACCACAGAAAACAAACTCCTGCATAATTCTATCCAGAAAATCCCATTTAATTCTATCGAACGCTTTTTCGGCGTCTAAACTCAAAAACATTGGATCTAGAAGTCTGTACATAATCAAATATATTGATAATCTTACTTGTATTATCCGAGGCTTCATGCTTTCTTATAAACCTACTTGATCGTTATGAATTAGTCGGGGCAGGATTGAGTTTAATCTATTCGCCAAAATTTTACTATAATTTTTTTAATCTGTATTAAGAAGTGAAATTGGCCTGTAACTTGTGCAACTTATTGGGTCTTTTCCTTCCTTAGGTATTACTACTAAATTTGCTTTAGACATTTGCGTGGCAATCTGAGAACCCGATAAAAAACTATTGAACATTTCTAAAAGATATAGTGCTAAAATTCCCCAATATTTTTTTATAATATAGATTTGAGAATCCATCCAGGCCTGGGGCTGTTGAGGGTTTCAGACCATTAATAACCTCTTTTAACTCTGCAAAATTAATTTTAGCATTGAGTATCTCCGATTCTTCCGCAGACAGCTTTGGGAGTTCACATGCCTATAAATAGCTATCTATTTGTTCACTGGATGTTTTATTAAAGTTGGGGTCTGATGAGTCCAGATTATATAAATTATTATAATATTTAGAAAATTCCTCTGCAATTTGGAAAGGATTATGTGTGATTTTCCCGTTGCCCCGATTTATCGCTGAGACTTGCGATTTAGATTTAACACCTCTTAACTTGCTAGCGAGCAGCTTATCTGCTTTATTACCCTTATCATAATAGGTCTGACGAGTCCCTTTTAATGCTTTCTCTGTGTCTTCCAATCTTAATTTATATAATTCCTCTCTAGTCTGGCAAAGAAGTGTATGTCTTCCTGCATGGGCGTGATTTATGTTCCTGTTCTAGTTCAATTATTTTTGCCATAAGTTTTCCCTGTTTAATTTTTTTAGCTTTTTTCCTATATGAAGAACACTGTAGAGGATTGGTTAGACACTCGAACAAGCCCCAAGCACTCACAACTCACCGGGTAGGAACAAAAATAAAATAAATTTTATTAAACTACATAATAAAAGTGACAAACTGGGGACATACTGGGACAAAACACTTTTATTATGTAGTTTAATAAAAATTTCTTTTATTTTTGTTCCTACCCGGTGAGTTGTGAGTGCTTGGGGCTTGTTCGAGTATCTTACCAATCCTCTACAGTGTTCTTGATTCTGCTTTCTGATTGGACGGACCCGCAGCAGCAGTGCAGGACTGGCTTCTTGCTTCATTGTCGGTATACAGCTTTGGAGATACAGCGTATGTGTTATGGCACACTTTTCCCTGGATCAACTGTGACACAAAGATTGCAACATCGCGCAGGACAAACAGAAGTAATTTCAAATCATTTACCCACTATGAGATATTTTCTTGCCAGCAATTTGTACAGACCGAGATAGGTTAACTCGCTTCCACGGAGAGATATACAGACTGCCACACTTATATACACTGTCTCCTGATAATCAGAATACCCCTGCACGTGAAGGCTGCTGACAACAAGCCATTTCATACTACGTTTATTGCCTCATATAACCACTATCCCTTCCACATGTGCTGGGATTTAAGTGTCTTTAGAGCTGCCAATGGTCGCTATATATTTTTTCTATATGAAGCTATTGAGATAAATTGACCTCTAATGGAGGCTTTATGAGTCTACCAGGGGATGGACGGACTTTCGACTGAGCCGTTATTTAACTTGAAATAATCTACAAAAATGTTCACTATCTGTTCCTCAATCCCCGTTTGACTCAAAAGTGACACGTTTAGGCATTTCCTTGGGCCTAAATAAAGGACCATTTCCACTGGAGCGTGGTCAGACCATGTTATAGGGCCTATATTTGTCTGGGCGACCCGACACAAAAGATTTGCAGAGACAAATATATAAACAATTCTTGTATAAATAACGTGAGGGGGAGAATAAAGAGTGTGTCTAAGAGAGTGAGAGAGAGTGTGTCAGAGAGTGAGATAGAGTGTGTCAGAGAGTGAGAGAGAGAGTGTGTCTGAGAGAGTGAGAGAGAGAATGTGTCTGAGAGAGTGAGTGAGAGAGAGTTTCTGAGAGTGATTGACAGTGTGTCTGAGAGAGTGAGTGAGAGTGTGTCTGAGAGAGAGTGTGTGTCTGAGAGAGAGTGGGTGTCTGAGAGAGAGTGTGTGTCTGAGAGAGTGAGAGTGTGTCTGAGAGAGAGTGTGTGTCTGAGAGAGAGTGTGTCTGAGAGAGTGAGTGAGAGAGTGTGTGTCTGATAGAGAGTGTGTGTCTGAGAGAGAGTGTGTGTCTGAGAGAGTGAGAGTGTGTCTGAGAGAAAGTGAGAGTGTGTGTCTGAGAGAGACTGAGTGTTTTTGACTGAGAGAGTGAGAGTGTGCATCTGAGAGAGTGAGGTTGTCTGAGAAAGTGAGAGATTGTCTGAGAGAGTGAGTATGTGTCTGAGAGAGTGTGTCTGAGAGAGTGTCTGAGAGTGAGAGAGTGTGTGTCTTAGAGTGAGAGAGAGTGTGTGTCTGAGAGAGTGAGAGAGAGTGTGTGTCTGTGAGAGTGTGTCTGAGAGAGTGAGAGTGAAAGAGTGTGTGTGTCTGAGAGAGTGAGAGTGTGTCTAAGAGATTGAGAGAGTGTGTCTGAGAAAGTGAGAGAGAGTGTGTCTGAGAGAGTGAGAGTGTGTCTGAGAGAGTGAGAGTGAGAGAGAGTGTGTGTCTGAGAGAGTGAGAGAGTGTGTCTGAGAGAGAGTGTGTCTGAGAGAGTGTGTGCCTGAGAGAGACACCAACTGCGCACTGCAACTGTTAGGTATGTATATACACCTTTGTTTTTACTTTGGCGCCGCGGAAAAATCCTGTTTGCCTTGGGGATCCTTGAACCAAAAAAGTTTGGGAACCACTGGTTTATATGATTGTCATGTGTATTAATACTGTGAAGCACTACGTACATTAATGGCGCAATATAAATAAAGACATACATACATGTTGGTCAGTGACTTGGAGAGAGAGTTAACATGTAGCAGTTTCCATCATGCTTGAATCTCTGTACTTGACATACAGAAATAAAGTTGTACAATGCTGCAAATCTACTTTGGTCATTTATCGCTGAGCCTTTACTTATACTGCATTGGACAATATGTACTATACCCCTAGTAGATTAGTGAATGAGTCGGCATTCAAGGAAGCAACTTATTAATATTTATTATAGGCTAAAGCAGAAGGCACTAGCAAGGCACTAACTCCTCCCCCTCCCTGCCTGCAGGGAGCTCCCCACAGGAGAGTGAGGGGAAAGGTTTGTGTGTCTTTGTGTGTGATTTTGTGGGTATAAAGGGGGTCAGCAGAGTGTTTTAATAGTGTGTGTGTCTTCTGTTGGTGTGTGTTTTGTGGGTGTAGAGGGACAGCAGAGACTTGTTGGTGTGTGTCTGCTATTTGTGTGTTTTGTTGGTGTAGAGGGGGTTGCAGTGTGTGTCTTCAGTGTGTGTTTTGTGGGTGGAGGAGAGGTGCAGAGTGTTTTGTTGGTGTGGGTGTGTGTGTCTGCAGTGTGTGGGTTTACAGGGGGCTGCAGTGGGTGTAGGGAGGGGCTGCTGGTGTGTGTTTTGTGGATGTAGAGATGGCAGAGTCTGTTTTGTTGATTTGTGTGTGTGTCTGCAAAGCAATGTCGTATATTACGTCCTTTCGCTCTTTACCATTTCTTTAGTTCCATTATTCTATTCTGAGATGAGTTAGAAATAATGAGGTATAGTATTTTTAGCTCCTTTTAAGCTCTGCTAAGCAGCCAATTGTATTTAAAGATGAATTTATAAGAATGACGCATTTAGCACATTTTTTGTGTCCTTCCCAATAATAAAACTCTCCCATCAATCACACTACATGTTTATTCCTTATTATTTCCAAATGTCATCAATTATTTGATGGATCTGCAATTTGAATGTTTGAGCCTTAGGTACATCAATTCCTCTACAATTCATCTATTTATATTGCTTCTAGTGTGTCAATTTGTCTGTGTTTGTCCACAAAAGTTGCAGCATGCCTTTGTGTCATTAATACAGTTTACATACAGTATTTTATTTCTAGAAGTGGAAGGGAATGAATGTCACGGGAGGCCAGGACGATTACACCAGGGATCCGTACCCTAGAGAGAACTGCAGAGTTGAACAAAAGTGAATTTATTGGAAAAAAGTTTTCACAAACATACACACACACACACAAAATCACCCAACTTGGGTTACTGTAGGAACAACCTAAAGTCCACAGTGTTGGGACGCGTTCCCAACTTGCGCTGCTGTCCTCAGTTGTATGGGCAGCACTGCCTTGCTCTTCGCTAGCTAGCAGTTTTAAATTCTCTGCCATTGCTTCACTCCAAACAGCTCAAGCTAACGCTGCACACACAGACCGCAGGCCCACCGGATGCTCCAGACCCCATTCGGTTCCCTTCTGCTGATTCCCTGTCAGCTCTGTCAGCACACAGCCTTCACAAAGGCTATCAGTTGAGGTGGGGGAGAAGGAGTATTTATACCCCTGTCCCAATCAGGGAAATGCTAGCTAGTCTGGGTAGGAACAATACTCCTGATCTCTGCCCACGGCCCCAGATCTGGCTGATGAGATAACCAGGGTTGAAGGTGGTCCAGGAAGCCCAAAATGACATGCCCAAATATGTTCATTCATATCCTTAACATATTCCACAGGATGTAGGCAGATACAGGACAATTGAGAGAAAAGCGCTAAGACTCAATCATTTCTTATAATAAAAATAATATCCCATGTATTTAGTGATTTTTTTGTGAATAAAATAAAATCATTTGCAAAAATTAAGTGACATACAATCAATAATAACAGAAAGTGAATCCCCGCGCTTCTCCCATTAGGATAGCAATGCATGGGGAAATAAATATACATAGTGCAAACTAAATCTGTAAGACAAAGGAGACTTTTGGTTACATCCTTTGATCAAATAATGCCAAGCCTTCTAACCAACATCAAGGTAAGTCTCAATCGCAGGTGAATATATATTTGATATACAATCAATAATAAAATTGTAATTCGCAGCTCAAGCCCTTTCTGGATTGTTTTTCTCAATCCCACTGCACTATATTTTGTATGTTTTCTCTAATTTCATATATCTGCGCTCCCCAAACGTCCGGGCATATACACGACAATGCCCGCACAATTCCCATCCACAATCATACAATACAGACATAGCCCCAGGGCTTACAGCTTTCTTGCAGAACAAATCCACTCAGCAGGTGGTCGACCTCTCCCTGGTTCTTCAACAATTATCCTAATCCTATCACAGTGTCCAGGCCTACAATACTAAACTCTGATATGCACAGCTCCTTTTGCAATAACATATGTAGGACTAGTACAATAAACTGTACATACATAAATAAATATGTCATATTGTTGACAGGTAGGGGTAAAGGTGGGCCTAACCTTTATTTAAGAGCAGCCAAATTTACCCTTACCATCACAATTAACACTTTGTTTCTCTAGGAATATACATCCACATTCATGATGGCTTGTAAATCCAATGAAAAAATGATCTAACAGCCGCTGTATGTCCCAACAGATATGAAGGGGTTGTAGATAGTCTGTCTTCCCTTCAGTAACTAAACATGTTGATTCTCTTCGAGAAGCCCTCATCTGTGTCCTGTACAGAAACTATTTATTTAGTGTTAGGTTTCTTAGAGGTAAGGACTGTAAGGATTCCACCTGATCTATGCCTGGTTTTTCGCTCCGGTTCTGGTTTCTCCTTCAACTTGCCCTCACTTGACTGGTTGCGGTCATATTGGCTCCTGGTAGCCTCCTATTTAAGGCTCAACTTCCTATAGAAGTTGCCAAGCAAGGTTGATGTTGGAGTCCCAGCTTTGTTGCTTTTGTTCTCTGTCTTTTTGCCCCTGGATTCCCTGTTTCTGACCTCTGCTTGTGACCCCGAATCTGCAATTTTTCCACCTGCCTTAACCTCAGCCTGTGCCATCGATTCTGCACTTCTACCGCCCGCCTTGAGCGTCAGATCATGTTTTAAGCGAACGCGATCTCCCTTACAAAAATAAACAGGCTTATTATGACGTAGCTACTTGGTCAATGGGAACCTGGAGTGCCAGATCCCATGGTCTAGTACACCGAGTATTGTACACCAGCCTGAAAATGCTTATTATCAAATGTCTAATTTTTCTAATCAAAACATGATGCATTTTAAAATTATATTATTGTGATGGTGACAGACTGTCTGCCTATATTTATGCAAATAATCACATATTCTGATCTCTTAATGTTTTCAAATTGATACAATCTGTTAATGTTTTCAAGCTTATATACCTCGATAACTACAGTAATGAAACATTCAGATCTATAAGACACTATTCAAATGTTTTCTATTGCTGGAAGGCGTGTTATGGAATTGCACTGTATACTATGGGCCTCTGTATTATATTTATTTCAGATAGTATGAACTGCAAATAGTGTAATTGTCAGCCGATATAAATATTAGAACAAGTAAAACATTCCTATCTTTTACTGTAGCCTAATCTCCCTCAAAATTGAAACCACCAATTTATTGAATGAAAAATGCCAATCAACCCAGAAATGATAGTTACTGGATTATAGCCTATGACCTAGGGGTGAAATGTTTGCACTAGTCCACTGATCCATCAAGATCCATCCAGAAAGTCTTTGATGTGTATAATGTACTTCAAAATGTTCATAGTAGACACAGGGGTTTGAATCAAAGCTAAATTGCACTGATGACTGTAACTTAACCCTGGCTGCCAAATGGACTCTCATCATTGAAAGGCTTTTAAATATAATAGGTAATCAAAAACAGAGTACTACAGTAATCAACATGCACTTATTGGAACATAAACTGGCATGTAATGGATCAACATGCAATGGAGGCTAAACAAAAAGCAGCTATTGTTTATCTGCACTGAAAGCATTCTGGTACTGTAGCTAAGTTGGTCTTCAGGCTTTGACCTTTCTAGAGCTTGACCATGAAAGTTCAACATGTTGTTTACATACACTTTCAAAACCAAAACAATCTTCCTTTTCCTTCCTTCCACCACAAGAAAAATCCTTGTATTTAAATCTGTAGATATATATCTCTTGCAAACGTGTATACAAATAATGAATAGATTTGAATGATAATATGGACATGTGATATGACCATAGCTGTTAGGATATTGTAGTTATTCAAAGAACTTACAAATGCACAAGCTAATCAAGGGTGTTGATGATAATTCCCTAATCTATGTCTCATTGAAGATGATCTGTAAATGTATTGTTCGAATTATGACTGGTTAGTAATATATTATTCTTTATAATAAAATGTTTCTTATGTTTTGCTGTATAAATAATGTTACTTATTTTTATTTTATTTAAAAGGGTATGCCGACATTTAGGTGACTTACTTCCTTGGAGTTTAGTCTCTTGTCAATGGTCTCCAAAGATTAAATGGTAGGAGTTCTGAAGTTAAATTAAACAGGTAAGCCAGTTGTTCTCCTTTGACAATACTTAAAATGACAAGAGTTTGTGTTGCCTGAAAGTAAACAAAACAACCAGAGATAAGTTGAATGACAAATCTGTCTCAGAATTTACCAGAAGGCTCTTTGAATTAGAGTAATTGATCTGAAATGCATCATGCTTCACATGAATTCTCCAGTTCAAGAAGATTTATTGGTAATGGTAACACAACTTTGACAAACCATGATACTCCATAAATCTCTTAAATTGGCATTTTGTCTAGTTTAAGGCAATAAAAATATTTCCAAAAAGTATTGTTCAGTCTCCGTTTTCAAAAGAGCAAGTTGATCACATTAGATGAGTTCATATTAAATGGTTGAATGGGTTCTTATAAAGTGTGTGTATATATATAAATATCAAAGATAAGATTTTGTTACATTTCTGAAGAAGAAATAAAATATCTTGAATATTAATAAGGAACTTTCAGGTTAAAAATGCAAGCAAAAATGTAAAGTTTGCTGATTTTTTTGCCTTTTTAATTTCATTTTTTGACTCTTCACTACTTTCATTTATTTACATTTTTTTGTAAATATTCATGAATTTTCTATTTTTTTTACAGGCAAGGTTTAAATAATCACAATTTTTTTAATATTAAAAATAACACAGAAAAATAGCTGTGGTTATCTTCGAACTATGGTGATTTCGCAAATATTTGTTTTTTTTTTACATTTTTCATTGCTTTGACAAAAAATGTGCCCGTCTCTAATGAATATAACATATTCAGCAGGCAGTTGCAATGCAAATTTATTTAGAAGCTCTCAATGTGTTTTAGGCTGAAGCCCCAGTGCCTGCGCTGCATGCGCATCAGCGAGGCTGGCAACGCTTGCAGCTGAGTCCCATGGTCTGCAGTGAGCTGCAAGGAGAAAGACAGAGGGGGTGTGATGGGGGAGTTATGGGGGCATGGCCGTGATGTCACCCGGCAGGTTTGCCCTCATTGGCTGGGGGGGGGAGGATGTGGCCTAGTGCTCCATCGCCTGTGGCCAGCTCAATTTTCAGGTATCCCTGAAAAACTCGGTGCGCGTCACGACAGCCCCCCCTCACAGCGGGCCCGGCCCCATTGAGGGG
This sequence comes from Ascaphus truei, assembly GCF_040206685.1. Taxonomy (NCBI): domain Eukaryota; kingdom Metazoa; phylum Chordata; class Amphibia; order Anura; family Ascaphidae; genus Ascaphus; species Ascaphus truei. The sequence continues at coordinate 13,578,684 of NC_134490.1, read as the reverse complement.
CGGCTCTTGTCCCTGCAGCATCCACCACAGCAAGCGCTGTAGTAGCGTGAGCTGGTAAGTAGCAAGTGACAACAGGGACGACAAAAGCCAGAAAGAGTTCTTCACTTTACAGAGGTCATAAAGACTTTGGGGCCTACTGTATGTACTAAGTCCATTTTGGAGAAAATGATATCCCTGCTTCAACACAGGTGCTCAGACACTGACTTAGCTACTATTTGAGCCACTTGTGCTGAAGCAGGGATATCCTTAACACCTGACCTGTTTGTGGTCCTTGAGGACTAGTTGGCCACTCCTGCAATAGTGGGTCATTTCTGGGGCAAAATAACTGAACCATAAGTATCAAGGACAAATGTCCCATTGAAAGCAATAAGATTTTCTTTCTTTGATACACATGGTGCAGATGTCTTGCCCCAGAATTGCTCCACTTTTGCCTTGATACATACTATAGACCACTGCAGCCCTAACCTTTACCTGACCAGTCGTATACACTAATAACCCTTCTCCTTTCCCCCTCCCATGTGGAATCAGGAGTTAGTAATCAAAAACAAATGTGAGCTCTACACTGTCCAAGGTGCTGAAGATTGTCTTAGGGAAACTGATCAAGTGCTGATTTTTAGCTATAAAGCCTGGCACATATCTGTTGCTTTCTCATCACTGTCTATATCTCAGGGACTTCCAATACATAAAGCACAAGAGCAGACATTGACATTCATTATGTAGTTTTATGGCAGAAGCCCGAAAAAGGCCTTAACCTAGATTTACTCTTGTCTCTTTCCAGCATCCAAACTTCCATCAATCTTATTTTTCTCTCTCTAGTCTTTCTCTCATCTATCTCCTTAGTTGGTGTTCAATTCCAATTTTTTGTTGAATGGAATTGTATCTCCTCCAGTGACAGTCCATAGAAGACATGTCTGTCTGCAGCCTGTTAGTTGACAGATTAACTGTGTGGGTTTACATTCTTAAAAACACAATCCATTTTCATGCACACACAATCATGAATACACACGACAACATGGCAGACAAACATACATGAAAGGGCACAGATAAATACTGAGAAAGGACACCATATGGAAAATGTTGAATTATGGAGATTTTTTCAAGTAATGGTACAAATTATTTCCAATCTATTTTGCTCTTCCTAGTTCAACAATTGCCAAAATATCCCATCTCACCATCTTGATGCTGAATACAGTGAGCATTGTAGTGCCTGAAAACATATGGCATGTCACTTAGAATGAGGCTATTATGCTTTCATTTTTTATTGTGCAGATTTCTCTGTGACTTCGTCTCATCTTAAGTGCAGATGAACTTTAAGCTTTTATAAGAGCAGTTTTACTCCTCAATCTGTAGATTTGTGTGATAGTGTGAATAAAATAATAGTGTTTTACTTTTACAATTGAAACAAGGCATTTATTTCAATTATCCAAGTATTTTCCAGTGATGCCATTTCCATCTATTTATATCGGAGTTCTTGGTATCCTTTATTCTAAAATGTGAGCACTGCTGGATCAAACCAAGCCTGCATACATACTTTGTATAAAAATATAAACAGCCATAATGTAGAACAATCTCTCTCTCTCTCTCTCTCTCTCTCTCTCTCTCTCTCTCTCTCTCTCTCTCTCTCTCTCTCTCTCTCTCTCTCTCTCTCTCTCTCCTCTCTCTCTCTCTCTCTCTCTCTCTCTCTCTCTCTCTCTCTCTCTCTCTCTCTCTCTCTCTCTCTCTCTCTCTCTCTCTCTCTCTCTCCTCTCTCTCTCTCTCTCTCTCTCTCTCCTCTCTCTCCTCTTCTCCTCTCTCTCTCTCTCTCTCTCTCTCTCTCTCTCTCTCTCTCTCCTCTCTCTCTCTCTCTCTCTCTCTCTCTCTTCTCTCTCTTCTTTCTCTCTTTCTCTCTTTCTCTCTCCCTCCCCGTCCCTCGCGGGAGTGGGGGTCTTTTTAAAATGTTATGGGGGAGTAGGGGTCTTTTAAAAAGTTTTAGGGGAGTGGGGGTCTTTTGAAAATGTATTGGGGGAGTGGGGGTCTTTTAAAAATATATTGGGGGAGTGGGGTCTTTTTAAAATGTATAGGGGGTGGGGGTCTTTTAAAAAAGTTTTGAGGGCATGGGGGTCTTTTAAAAATGTATTGGGGGGGTGGGGGTCTTTTTAAAGTGTATTGGGGGAGTGGGGATCTTTTTAAACTATTTTAGGTGATTGGCCAGCTTTTTAAAATGTTTTGTGGAGTGGGAGCTTTTTAAAATGTATTGGGGGAGTGGGGGGCTTTTTGTATGTATTTATGTAAGTTTTTATTTATATAGCGCCAGCTCTTCACAGTAGTAATACACATGACAATCATATAAATAACAAATAATACAAATAACAGATCGTGGGAATAAGTGCTTCAGACATTAAAGTATCTGCTCCAAAGAGCTTACAATCTAATTGGTAGCTCGGAAGAACGTACAGAGACAGTAGGAGGGCATTCTGGTAAGTGCGTCTGCAGGGGACCAAGCTTTATGTATCATGTGTATAGTATTAGCCACGGTGCTACTCATATGCTTCATTAAGCAAGTGTGTCTTAAGGTGGATCTTAAAGGTTGATAGAGAGGGTGCTTGTCGGGAAATTTGTCTGCGGCCCTGCAGGTCATGGGGCCTTATTCAGAAAGCCTCGATAAGGCCTTTATTGAGCACTTATCGACCAAAATGGCTACTCATATTCAGATAGCCTCGATAAGTGCTCGATAACGGCCTGTATCGACGCAAAATTGTATCGCTATCCGAAATTCGCCGACTGAGCAGCGATCAGCCCCTTTTCGACCATTTTCGGATGGTTGATAAACTCGCGCGATTCAGAGACCCGCGAGTCAGCTGTCGAGGCATATCGCAGCCCATCGCAGCCCTAAAAGGCGGTCTTCTCCCCAAATCCAATTCACCGCAAAACTTTTGGTAAATTGGTGGGGAGATGGCCTCGATGAGAAGCGATGTTTCAGGGCCCTTTCCTGCCTCGGATTGATGCCGGGGGTCTCCGGAGCTGATAGCCATTAATAGCAGCTACGGACCCCCCCGGCATGCATCCGAGACAGGAAACATGCATATACAGCAACTTCATTACCTTAGCGGCTAACCGCTAAGGCAATGAAGGGGTTAAACACCCGTGCGAAGCTTACTGTAAGAAACATACAATACAATACAGTGGCTGCGGGGGTGGGTGAAGGGGGAATTTGGCCCTAGTGGCTGTTTAGGCCTTGAGGGGTGTTTGCGGGGGGAGTTAACCCCTTCATTACCTTAGCGGTATTAATAAAATGGTTAACCCAACCGCTACCCACCCGCAAGGTCTAAACACCCATCCTTAGGGCTAATACCCCCTTCACCCACCCGTGAGGCCTAAACACCCACCCCTGACTGACTATACCCACCCTATACCCATTGAGTAGTATAGTGGTACATCATACCCATATAATAATAATATGGGCATGATAAGCCTCTATAGCACTCACGGCAAAAAAAATTTTTTAAGTCTGCACATGGTTTTAACAGCCAATCAGGTGGCTGTTAACCATTTTGAGGGTAAATTTGACGTCACAAGCCATATTTAAGGCCGTGACGCCTCATTTGAGCCCAAGAAGCCGACGAGACAGCATTGGCTGGGATTTAACATGGGGTATTTTGGATTGACAGATGTTTGTAAATGTCTCTTTTTACAGGTTTAATCTTTGGATGTGTTTTTTGATTTTTTGGGGGGAGGCACATTGACTGATAATATATTAATGGGTACCTCTTTAGGGTACAGATTAATACATTATTATGACAATATTTGGGGGGCATTTCTCGCTTGGTATTGGTGTTGCTTTTTGGCATTTCATGTATTATGTGGATGTCAATGTTTGTTTTTTCATGCTTAATGTCATTAAAGGTTTGCAATTGGTGTTCGTTTGTATTTAATGTTATATCATGTTAGCTAATGTGTTTTATGGTTATTTCAGAGATTGCTAGAATTTCTTTCTATTTAACTGTTTAAATTCATTAAAGTTGGAGTAATTCATTGTTTACATTGGTTAGTGTTACTATTCATTTTGAGTTGGTTTCGGAATTAATTGTTTAGATTGGTTAATGGTTTAATTAATTCATTGTTGATGTTGCTATTGATTGTATTGATTGGATTAGCTGGCTACTGTTTCTATTTAGTGACTTGTGATTTTTTGGAGTTTAGTTACATTTTATTATTGTGTGTCTTGTGTATTACTGTATTGTCATTAGGGTGCCCATTGAGTGCTATAAAGGCTTATCATGCCCATATTATTATTATATGGGTATGATGTACCACTATACTACTCAATGAGTATAGGGTGGGTATAATCAGTCAGGGTGGGTGCTTAGGCCTCCCGGGTTGGTATCGGGTCAGGGTGGGTTAACCCCTTAACCCCTATAGCGGTTAATAACCGCTAAGGTGATTAAGGGGTTAGGGGGCATTAGAATGTATTTATTTTGTATATATGCTTTCTGGCAACGGAGGACAGAGGGACCTGCTGTTGTGGTAAGTATAACTTTATTTATTTACTTTATTTATGTATGCTAATGCAGTGTTTAATAATGGGCAAATAATCTATTATCCATATCTGGATAATAGTTAGTTTGCCCATTACTCTACTGTATGGGTTTGGGCGGATGGGGGGGGCCTGTATTGATGTTTTTTTTAAATATTTATTAATATACATGACCAGGGAGGTTCCAGGCGGTTCCGGTCTTCCCCCCGCCTTGTACCCACATGTAATGTACAAATAAAGACAGGAAACAGGAACTGGAGGTAAAATGGCCGCGGCTATTTATTTATACAGAAAACCTAAAGGGGTAAATGCACTCCCTGCCAGAGTGCTCCTTTGACAGGAGGGGGAGGGGACGGTCAGCCGGCCCTCGAACAGCTGACCTCGTGTCCCCTACGCGAGCGGGCTCTCGAGGTCATGGATAACTGACCTTGCCCACTCGTACTCCCCCCGGGCTCAAACGGCCCAGCTCCCAGTCTGGCAAGAACAAGCACCTACCCCCCAAGAGCCTCAGTGACAAAGGCAAAACTGGACAATGACCCCTTCTGCTCAGAACCTCGTCCTTTCACTCAGCACAGCATCAGCTGTTCGTGCTGTAACGGAACAAAGAACCATTAACACGGCATACAATGCATATGTCCACATGCCTGGCAATACCCTGCCCTGCTCAACCTTCTGCTGCTGTTCATTACATGATTGCAATCACTACCTAAGGGGATGGTTCGGCGGGAAATCGTCTGGCGGGCAGCAAAAGAGGACTTGCTGCCCGCCAGCCTGGCCTTAAGTAGGCCTTCTGGAAACTCCTCCCCTGTGCTGGGGAGGGAGGTGTGGGGGCGGGCCAGCGAGGGGAAGACCAGACCCCCCTGGTCATGAAGCCCCCCCGCCTATGGCTAGGGAGGCCGCTTGACCAGGGAGGTTCCAGGCGGTTCCCCTCTTCCCCCCGCCTTGTACCCACATGTAACATACAAATAAAGACAGGAAACGGGAACTGGAGGTAAAATGGCCGCGGCTATTTATTTATACAGAAAACCTAAAGGGGTAAATGCACTCCCTGCCAGAGTGCTCCTTTGACAGGAGGGGGAGGGGACGGTCAGCCTGCCCTCAAACCGCTGACCTCGTGTCCCCTACGCGAGCGGGCTCTCGAGGTAATGGATAAATGACCTTGCCCACTCGTACTCCCCCCGGGCTCAAACGACCCAGCTCCCAGTCTGGCAAGAACAAGTACCTACCCCCCAAGAGCCGCCACCGACGGGCCTATTTAACCCCCCTTAAACTAGGCCCGTACCGCCAACCCTGCCAGAACACTCTCAAAGCCCTCCCGCAAACTTAAATAAGTCTATCCCGTCTGGTATGCCCAGCAGCAGGAACCATGCTCCTCTACCAGCCCGGTCTGTCATTACCATTCCACCTGGGGATGCCAATCGCGCCTGGAGCAGCAGTTACTCAACTTGCCATGCTTCTTAAAGATGCCCTGAGAATCGCTTTCTCCGCTGCGCTATCCATCCCCGGTCCCAGGCCTGCACCGCCTCCGGAGCCGCAGGACGCCACTGCCCAGCGCTATCTGGGATTTTCCCCCTGCTTGATCCTTGCCCGCTGCGCCTTACAAGCTGCCCAATCCCCCTGTGAAGCTAACCAACCTGCCAACGCGCTTATCCTGTCTCACAGCTGGCCTTTTTTATTTTTTTTATTATTTTTTTTTATCTGCTGCAGGCTTCTTACCCGCCCTCAGTGACCCCTAGGAAACGACCCTGGTGGTGGACTGGGCCACGCCTCTTCCCTTGCTCGTTCTGTGTCGAACCCTGCAAACCGTGACGCCTCGCCATATATCCTCGATGCCGCCCTAAACGCGACTCCTTACCATTACCGGATATGCTATATGCCATACCTTCCATGGCGTGTCCCCATCATCCACCCGCAGGGGCTGTCCCACTGTCTGTGCAGCGCGTGATGCTGCCGGGTGGGTCAGCTACCGTGCCCATGACCCCGGCCGTGGCGGAAGAATTGAAAGACACCGGGGTCAGACTGATGGCTGTTGGTACTGGGATGGGATCCACGGTGCCAGTGACCCCGGCCATTGTTAAAGTTGGATTAAGAGACACCAGGGTCAGGCTGGAGGCTGCCGGAACAGGATCTGGTGCCACCGTCAACCGCCCCACAGATATGCCCCCCATGCTGCCGCAACTAATGCTGCACCTGGCTTCCCTGATCCTGTTGTTGTCCCTGCGCCGAAGGAGACTAACGCATGAGGCTCCAAAGCTTTCAGTATGCCTATTAATGCTGCCGTGAAAATTACCTTCCCTGCCATTCCCTCCGCCGCTAGTGTAGAGCCAGCGCAGGCCCTGGTGTTGCCCGCCTTACCTCAACATCTCGGACTTCTGCCGCCAACCCAATTGCTAAACGCGCACGCCCTGATGTGCAACTGCCCCCTCTTCACCGCCGCAGGTTCCTTACCCGTCCTTGGCATCTGGGGCTTTCAGCTGCTGCTACATCCGTCGAGTAAAGCATTGGCGCCGCCCGCGGTTGCGGGTGGCCGTCCTGGTCGTCTCAACCCTGCCGATTCTGCAGGCGATCCCCTTACAGTGACACCGCCCGCATCGGCAGCGGGCGGCCGTTGGCGTGCCGTGACACCCTGTCCCACGTCACAGCGGCAGGAGGACTCCCCCTTGCCGCTGGGGCCCGACCTCCGCGCCGAACTGCCTTGTCCTGCATCACAGTGGCCGTAAGCCTCCCCATCACTGCTGGGGCCAACATACACACCGTGACGCCCTGACTTGTGGCCTGTGGACGAAGGCCGCCGCCCTGCCCGCGGCTCCTAACTCCTGCCTCACGCATCGCGCTGCCGCAACCTGTGCTGCAACGCCCCCTTCCCATGGGGAGTGACCCTGGCGCCTGACTCCTGCCCAGCGCGTGACCTGTGGAGAAGCCACCACGGCCTTGTCTGCCACCATGTGCTGGCCTGCTTTAAACAGTGCACACAGCCGCCGGTCCAACCACACCTCGTTAAGTTATCGTCTCACGTGGAAGATACCCACTGAACTGCGCGTGCCCCGGACCTTAACTGTAACTACGCTGTGATGTGTGCTTGCCGAGACTAAATGGCACGCAAAGCTAGGGCAACTATGCTGATCCCCAGAGCCGCCATAAATCCAAGAGGGGAAAACAAAGAACACCGCTGAAATAAGCCATGCAAACATCAACACAGCGCTGTCCTGTTCCGCGCTTGAAAATCACAACTCTGCTCGGGCCTGCGCTAGCAAGAACATTCAAGCACACCCTTAAACCGGCCTCCCCTGCCACCATACCTGGCCAAGGGACCATAACGCCTCCCCTGCCACCATACATGGCCAGGGGACCATAACGTAGGTGGGGGTCACCTTTCACCATATCATGGGCTGAGGTAATACCTCTGATTGACTCAAAGTGTCTTGAGGTGTGTACACCGTCCTGTGAGTCCCCAGCACCTCACACCATCTGTGCTGTTTAACCTTGCTCTCAAAGCAGCACCACGCCTCCGTCAAACGAAAACCGCTTAACCAGAACATTAACCCAATACCCGAATCAACTATCAAAACCGCATCCACTATTAAACAGCTTAAATAACAAAACGGTCACATTTACAGAACTCCTGAAGAACTATTCAACGGAAATGCAGTGCAAATTGCTGCTAAACCAATTTTAAAGAGTACTGTATGTCACCTGGCTGGACAGAGGTAGACAAGATCAGCTCAAAATCAATATACTTTCCTCTACCCCGTTCAAACCGAATCGCCATCAACATGTGGCACAACTATAGCCGTACCTCTGTCCCCATTGCCCCTGCAGCGCCATGCAATTCCCTTACTCATTATTATAACTGCAGTAACATTTACTTATCTAAAACCTGACAGGCTTAAGAGTTTATTCCTCTACCCGTGCCCATACACCTGTATACATCTACATGTGCCCAGCCTACACACCTGCTTACATCCCCACGTACCCATGCACATGTCTACGCGCCCCAGCGCATCCCCATGTGCCCATGCACATGTCTACAGCCCCACGTGCCCAAACGCATGCACCCGCACGTATACCCACGCGTCCATACGCATCTATGAGTGCCCGCACGCCTCTATATATGCCCATATGCACACCCCCAAGTGTGCCCATACGCACACGCACATCTCCGGTGCCCATATACCCACGTGCGCATCTCCGTGTGCCCATATACACATGCGCGCATCTCCGTGTGCCCTAATACACACGCGCGCATCTACGTGTGCCCCTATACACACGCGCGCATCTACGTGTGCCCCTATACACACGTGGACCCTATGTCCGGGGACCCTCTGCATTGAAATGTCCCGCGTCACGTGACCGGGACATTTCCTTGCATAGGACATACCGGCACCCCATAAAGGTGCCTGTATCTCGGTAAGCAGGGGGTCCCCGGACATAAAACCAACGTGGTTCAGCTCCGGAGACCCCCTGCACCTCTACACTATTAAAGAAATGTTTATTTTAAATAAATAATTTTCGGGCGACATTTCAGCTGGGAGAGGCGGCTCTCTCAGAGCAGCTCTCTCTGCAGCAGAAATGAATCACTGGTTTAGGCCTTTTCAGAGGCTCGATGCTCTCGCTGGCAGCAACTCGCCCATTTTGGGCATTTTGCTATCACTGGTAATCGAGCCTTTCTGAATACCGTGATAGCAAAGCCCAAAAAACAGTCATTTTAAATTCCCTGGCGATTTTTTTTATCAACCCTCTCTGAATAAGGCCCATGATGCTTTAGCTATGGGTATATTTACTTCTGTTGCGCTTAATGCTTTTTGGATAGTTGATCTTAAAGGTCATATAAGGATCCATACAGCGGTAGTTGAGTCATGTGAAAATCTGTGCAGACTGGATTTGATTGAAGTTCTTTTATTCGAGACTTTCAAATGAATTTTCATCACCACTGTCCTGAGTTAAATTTAAACAGGAGGTCTTTTGCAAGCTTTTGCCAAACCGCTGAGTCATCCATTCTGTTACATGCAAAAATGATAAAAAACTGTATGTTGTCTGCCAATGTTTGCTCAAGTCACACACTTTGTTTGATTAAAACAATGGCCTATCAACCTAGAAAATACGACCAGGAGACATAAAACACATTTGTGTTCTACTTCTAAACCTGCTTCAATATGCACTTTGAACAGGAATAGCAATCAGTGTTATAAAGAATACATTGGATTTTTTCCTAAATAGATCTGCTTCATAGCACAGTTGAAGTTTGATAGGAAGGAGGCCCGTACAATATTAATTAGGACTGTTAATGTATAAAATTAAGTACATCCACTGTATTCTGTACACAATATAATGTATTCTTTTTTTTTTACAATATAATAATACAAACCTATAATATACTATAACAAAAGGAAAAAAGCAGCGCTCAACACTAACCTAATATAAATTAGTTAATTACAAATATGCAGTGATAACAAACTTAATAGTGCTAACGGAGGAAGGTAATGAGTCAATATAGATATACTTAGGTTCAGCAGCCAGAGTCCAGGAGAGAGTTCCACGTTCCTCCAAATGTGAGCAAAGAAGAAAAGATGTCTTCCGGTGCGTTGTCTCAAGTAAGTTTCTCATGAACCCAAATGTATGAACTTTAAGGGTTAATTAACCTGTATTGATACATTGCTATCTTCTCATTTTTATTTTGGACGAAAACGAATATATTTGAGACAACGCGCCGGAGGACATCTTTTCTTCGTAGAACATATTATAGTTGCATTATTTTTTCCAAGATAGATCGTATATTGATCTAAAATATTTTCCTTCCTTTTGTAATTTTCCATCAATGTTACATTGAACTTTGCAATGCATCAGAACAGCAGTCACGTGTTTCTCTTTTTCCAAACTCTAAGGCAGTGGTTTCCAACCTTTTTTTGGTTAAGGAATCCTAAGTGAAATTCCGAGGAACCCCCAACTATCTCTAATCGCAACTCTGTGATCAGATGCATCGTAAATTCTTCTGTATTTGATACAATTTTTAAAATGACCAGAAAATTGTAGAGAACCCTTTAGGGATGACCAGAGAACCCAATGGCTTCTAGGAACCCTGGTTGAAAAACATTGTTCAAAGGAGCTGATTCAATAATTTCCACATTCAAGTCAGTGGGAGTATTCAGCTGAACCCACCCCAATCGACAATTTCAACGTTTCTAGAATCCTCCACAAAATAATTGTTGATTGGTAACATTTTTGTGAGTGATTCAATGCTGCAATGTAAGTTATTGTGAGTTATCCTAGTTCTGCTTAACCCCCTGGGTGCCCATGCACATAATTACAATGTTGTGGAGTCTAGCTCTCCAGTGGCCCCATAATAGAGTAGCTAAGTCATAATTTTATGGCTAGTTTTTGCAGGGGAGATCGCGTTCTCTGGAGTGCTGAACTTGATCTAGCATGATAAGAAAGAGTACTCTTTCTCTTGCGTCATCAGTAATTGAGCGATCACCTGACCGTGAGGGCCAAAGTGGCGTGGCTCACTGGTGCGGAGGTTCTCTGGCACTCAAAGGGATTAACCAAAAGATTATCCTTTCTCCAGTGAACAATATAAGAATCAGCAGATCGTTTAGCTTCCTTGCATTGCCCTTTATCCACCTTTCGCTATATATTATTCAGTGACATTGTCACCACTGAAATATAGGTACTGTAGGGAGGTGTTCATCTATTATTAAGTAATAGAATGATAGAAGGCAGAGCTCCATCAGTTTGACTCACTGTTCAAAGATACGGAAAAGGAATAAATTCTGCAGCAAAAGGTTTTGCAAGAAAACTTCACAGCGTTCTATTCACAGGAGCATGCACAGGATACGGCGAAAGATCCACGGAACGCTGACACGTTGTATTGTGTACATCAGGGGTCTCAAACTCCATCAAGGACTCAAGTGCCACAAACAGGCCAGCTTTTATGGATATCCCTGCATCAGCATAGGTTGCTCAATCAGTTGAAGACTAAGGCTGCGAACCCGCTGCGGCCGGCGGGGGGCACGGCCGCGGACCACCAGACCCTTGCCCGAATGGCCCCTGCCCCCGCTGCTTCCTTCCGGCAGGGCTGACTACGTACTGTAATGCGTCAGCCGGCTGATGCTGCAAGATCCTAGTGATTTTCGGCGCTGTTGCGTCACGTGGTACGCGAGTCAGCCAATGGGGAGGAGGAGAGGGAAAGAGCTAGATGGGAGGGGCCTTGGGCGGGGAGCAGGGAAGGAGTTGCGGGTTAAAGTATGTATGTGTGTGTGTATGTGTCTATGTATGTGTGTGTGTGTGCGTATGTGTGTGTATGTGTGTGTATGTGTGTGGGGGGGTGGATGGCACCACGATCAGATCCCGCCCCCCTCCCTCCCACTCCCGCCCACTCCCACCCCCCTCCCGCTCCGGCTCCCGCCCCCCTCTCGCTCCGGCTCCCTACAGACCGCATATCACGGTCTGTGTCTGTCAGCGCCCCGCCTGTCTGTCGTGCGGGCGCGCTGACTGAGGGAGCGGGGCCTTAGCCTAATCCATGGATTGAGCCAGCTCTGCTTGAGAACCCTGGTGTTCATGCTTCCTGTGACTACAGTGCTGTGAATTTGTCTTGCAACAACTTTTGCGGCTGAATTTATTTATTGTACGGATATTTGAAAAGTGAGTGCTGCCTTCTATCATTCTATTACAGTACTTGACTACTATTGCATTTGTTAGGGGCATGCACCAAATGATGACTTTTTGAATATTTTAGCCTCAGTGGTTTTCCTTTTTTTCTCCATTATTACCAATGCCTATTCCAGCAAAAAAAGGTCACATTAACACCCAATTAACAAACATTAGAATGCTGACTCACAGCTGAAAATCAATTCTTATTTTTAACAATCAAATTGTTTTTTAAGTTATAGTGTACAAATATGTTGTATAATATATGTTTACACTTCTAGATATATTGAATGTGAAATTAGAACAATATGTGCCCAAAGGATAATAGATTATTGATAATCTACAATTAAATTACAGTGTTTGACATTTTTTACATTTCCTGGATATTTTAAAAATTTTCACTGAAGAATAGTGGGAGAAATAATGGTGTGATCAAGGGCGAAGCTATAGTCAGGGCAACCCTGGCAAAGCGCTCTTGGGGGGCCCGCTCAGAAGTCAGGGCCCCCTTCCTCCTCCAGGCCCGATAAGAGCCGCTTGGCCGCAGGCCCACTCCTCACAGCCTCCAGATTCCCCCCTCTCTCTCATTGGATAAGACTGCAGCAGATAGGGAGGAGCATATGTCGCAGGAATCTCTCCAATAATCTCCCCCCCACACACACTACAATAAACCCCCACACTAAAATAACAATTTCTATCCTTATTTGCTACTTTCAATAGTTGATATTGAACATTTATAATTTAAGTATTTCTTAATTTTAAAAGAGACTTGTGATCCGATTATATAAATTTGATATGGCTTCTTTAAATGAATCACTGATACAGTATTTGTAAAGTTGAGAAGATAATATGATACGGAGCTTTAAGTGCTTGTACAGGTAAACCCCGTTATAACGCGCCCCGTTATACCGCGAAACGGTTATAACGCGGTTTTCAAGTGGCTCCCGTTTAAAAAAAAAAAAAAGAATTTTTTTAAATTTAATTATTTATTTTTTTGCACACTGCACACACTCCCAGCACTCACTGCACACACTCTACACTGCACACACTGCACACACTCTACACTGCACACACTCTACACTGCACACACTGCACACACTCTACACTGCACACACTCTACACTGCACACACTGCACACTCTACACTGCACACACTCTCACTGCACACACTGCTCACTGCACACTGCACACACTCCCAGCACTCACTGCACACACTCCCAGCACACACTCTACACTGCACACACTGCACACACTCTACACTGCACACACTCTACACTGCGCACACTGCACACACTCTACACAGCATGCACACACTCCCACTCCACCCACTCCACCCACACCCACACAGCGTCCGTCCCCCTCCCAGAGTACATTCTGCGTCATTGTGCCCCCCTCCACACACACACACACACACACACACACACACACACACACACACACACACAAAGAGCATCTGTCCCCTCCCAGAGTACATTCTACGTCCAACCCAAGTACATTGGCTGTAAGACACTTGTTAATACTATCTGCTCAGTATAAATGACCCCTCAATTGCCTGAGGGCATGGGTTACCTCATGTTCACGCCCCCTCCAAAAAGTCACGATCACATGCTTGGCACTTATCGTTACGTCACCATAGGGCCATGAGTGGAGGGGGAACTCAGATTGCGCAGGGGGGAAAATAGGCAAATACCGCCAAGGCTAGCGAACGCGAGTAGAAGTTCTGTACATCTCGACTCGCTCTGTGCAACCAATCCCTGTACTGATACGGACGCAAGCAGGGCCACAAGACAAAGCCTTGGGCAATTAGAGTTAATAAGGGAAGTGCATGTTAAATTGTGAGGTCCGCAGCCGATACGTAGAGCCTCATTGTCCTGTTTTACTTGTACTTATGTAATGTCATATTCCTATTACACACTGAGCCCTGTAATAATGTAATACAAAACTATTACATACTGTACCCTTGTATCATACATTTCTATATTCCTAGTTTTTACTATGTTATACCGATTACTAACGGAACCCTTATTCATGTATTACTATATTCTAATTACATTCAGCAACTTATATGTGTAATACCAAATGTCTATTACACACTGCACTTTCATTTAGTTTCACCCTCTATTCACCAACCACACACACACACACTGACCTCCCCGGCAGCCTGCTTTTGAAGAAAAAAAAACACACGGCTGCTGGAGGGGGCTGGGAGGGAGAGGGAGGGAGAGGGGGGGAGAGGGAGGGGGCTGGGAGGGAGAGGGAGGAAGGAGGGATGAATCACCGCCATTTGTAGGGCTTCTGGCCACCTCTTCCTTCCTTCCCTCCTCACTCCCTCCCGATCAAGCGCGCGGCGGCCATTTTTTTTTTAAATTAGCGCACCCTGTTACTAACGCGGTGGTCTTGGGGTGGACCCCGAGGACTGCGCTATAACGGGGTTTACCTGTATTTGCCACAGTCTGCTTCACATGATGTTCTGCATGAATCCTGAAAATCAAGTCGCACAAAGGCACAACCTGCCCAAAAAAATATTTTAATGGCTAATTCTTAAGATATACCTAATAAATACACCGGAATATGTTAACACTGGATGTGATATATAATACCCATAATAACAAGAAGATCCAATATATTGTTTCTATAGCTGAGAATGTTACCTACCCCAGGAAATTTGCAATCTACAAAGAAGGATAATTGACAATAATGAGTGTCTTTGTGTTCTAATATAGAGAAATCTGTTTTAGGGAGAAATCTAATAATACTGTATGTGTTAATTGAATAAATTCACCTGTGCTGACAAATAAGTAAATTAAGTAGAAGCATTTTTCTAAATGTATGATGTAGGAGACAACGCTTGTAGTTCTAATTAAGCAAGGTAATGTACATCAAAGAGCAGTAACAGAGGCAGCTATTAAACAGTTGTCTGTAGTTTGGAGTTTAATACAGCACAGCTAATTAGTATATTACAAAGGAACTCGGCAACTGAACAATAATTATAGATTGTGTGCACAGAAACTAACAATACATTTGATAAACAAGAGATTAATTAGTTTGAAAATCTTAAAAAGAAGCTCTTTTTTTTAATACTCAGATGTTATTGGTTTTGCAACGGATTCAGTGCTTATACAACAATGAGTTCACACAAAGTCAAGGGGGGGGGGCAGGAGGAGGGTGGGTCAGAGAACATAAAATTAAAAAAGGGCGGGGGGATCCAGGAATCTTCAGATCAGTGGTACAGTACTTTGCTGATGACACTAAATTGTATAAGGTAGTAAAATCAGAGCAGGATGTAATTTCTCTCCAGAAGGATTGGGAGAGATTGGAGAATTGGTCACGTAAATAACATATTAGGTTTAATACAGATAACTGTAAGGTTATGCTTTTGGGAAACAAGAATAAACAGGCAATTTACACATGAAATGGGGCAAAATGAGGTGAATCTTTGATGTATAAGGATTTAGGAGTGTTTATAGACAGCAGGCTTTGCAATAGTGCCTAATGTCAGGCAGTAGCTGCAAAGGCAAAGAAGATCTTCTAGCATTAAACGTGGGATGGATGGAAAAGAAGTAAGCATGATTATGACCTCTTTAAAGCATTAGTAAGACCACACCTTGATTATGGAGTACAGTTTTGGGCACCACTCCATAAAAAAGACATTATGGAACTAAAAAAAAGTGCAGAGAAGAGCCACTAAATTAATGAAAGGGATAGAAAATATGACGTATGAGGAGAGGCTAGCTAATTTAGATTTGTTTACATTAGAAAATAGGCATATAAGAGGGTATATAATAATGATATACAAATATTTTCAGGGACAATACAAGGAGCTTTCAAAATAACTATTCATCTCAAGGGCAGTACAAACAACAAGGGGTCATCCCTTAAAGGTTGGGGGAAATGAGAGGAAAGGGTTCCTTACAGTAAAGGCAGTTAAAATGTGGAGTTCATTACCCATGTAGACTGTCAGATGCAATAGATTTGTTAAAAAAAATGTGTACAGTCAATCTCTTTTTTATGCCATCATTCCACATTGTTGCCTCTTCAAACTTCTTGCAACTACAAATTCATCAGTTGCTTTCAATTAAGTGCAGTATAAAACAAAAATAATGGAACTGATTGCAGCTTGATTGGATTTAAATCTATATATTTGATCTTAATAGATATAAAAGTTATGGTAATGACTAGCTTTTTAAATTTTTTATCTTCTGTAGCAGTGGTCCCTGGAGCTGAACCGTGTTAATTTAAAATGGGGAACCTCTGATACCTGAGATCTATAACTCCTCTAGGTTCTGCCAGTAGTTTCCCTGGCTGGATGAAGACTATGGAGGTTTAAACCTCCTGCGGTACAGGAGCCAATAAGAAGCTGCCATGTCACCCGTCACAGCTTCCTATTGACTCGCATGGCATGGGACCTTTAAACCTGCATAAGGTTCCAGCAGCATCTTCTGCAGTATGTTTCTCGGGAAGCAAAGTACTACGATTCTTTGTGCAGAGAAAGCCTTCATATTTACATAGCATCAGAAAAATCTTCATTTAGACAAATCAATCACATTGCACTGGGTTTAATTTCATTGTTATTGCACACTAGAGATGCGTGAATGTCTTCATATGGGCATCACACTTTTTTTTTTTTTAGTATTTTCTCTCACAGTACTGATAATGTCCCTAATTTTGACAGAACTTTGCAAAAATGGCAGTATTGAAAGGGCCATGTGACCTGAATTTACACGTTCACTTTCAACCTCTTGAGTGCCCCATGACGTAGCAACTATGTAATGGTGTCTGGCACTCCAGGAGACACATGATATAGAAGTTACTTCATGGGCATTTTGCTCATTTTCTAGGGTAGTGTACTCAATGCCAGTCCTCAAGCCCCCCCAACAGGTCAGGGTTTCCAGATATCCCAGCTTCACCACAGGTGGCTGAATCAGAGGCTCAGTTGAGCCTCTGATTGAGCCATCTGTGCTGAAGCAGGGACTGATTGAGCCACTTGTGCTGAAGCAGGGAATGATTGAGCCACTTGTGCTGAATAAGGGACTGATTGAGCCACCTTTCTTGAAGCAGGGACTGATTGAGCTACCTGTGCTGAAGAAGGGATACCCTGAACATATGAACTGTTGGGGGGGCTTGAGGACTGTGTTGAGCACCCCTGTTCTAGAGCCCCTTATTCTAGAGCAGGGGTGCGCAAACTTTTGAAGCTGAGCCCCCTTCCTGCTCGCGCCCCCCTTACCGCTTAGGTCAGTGTCAAATGAGGCCACGGGGTCAAGTGATGTGACTCTGCGGCGTCATTTGACGGCGCATTGCCATAGCTATTGCCATAGCGACGCGTCACACCAGCCACCTGAACCTTGATAAGTTCAGTTGCAGAGGCCTCATGCGATCCCCATGACCTCTGCAACCACCGCCCAGAAAAATCCTGCACCCCCAAACTTTGTGCACCCCTGTTCTAGAGCAGGGGGGCGCAAACTTTTTTCCCTGCACCCCCCTGCCGGCGGTCCCCTCTCTTCCGCGCCCCCCCTAACCACCAATTACCCGCCCTCCGGCGTCATGACGTCACGTTGCCATAGCAACGTGACGTCACATGACCTCGCGGCGTCATTTTGACGCCGCGTTGCCATGGCGACGCAAGAAGGAAGCCGCCGGAGTCACGGGTAAGTATGGTTTACAGAGGCCCTGCAGCTCCCCCGGCACTTAATTTAAGTGCCTTCGGGAAGCGCGCGGGGCCTCTGTAAACCCCGCGCCCCCCCACCGGCAGTCTCGCGCCCCCCCTGGGGGTCGCGCCCCACAGTTTGCGCACCGCTGTTCTAGAGGATAGTGCTCTTGTAGAGCGTTGAATGTGATCTGAACAGAGGAGGAGGCTGTTCACGTCATCAATTACCTTGCGATTGTGTTCACAAGAGTTGATACGTGACAAAAAACATGTTTACTAAGTTTAGCTTTTTTTTTCATATAAAATGCATGAAAATTGGCAAATTATCTGGACAATGTACTTTAGTAACCATTTTTTACATCTCTATAGGACAATGTTTCTGTTGTCTTTATTATACCCACTTACCAGGTTCACGTTGCATAGCCAGCAATCATCCCTGCACTAATGAGACCCAAAAGGTTGAAACAGCTGTCTGTGAGTAGGATTACTGTCTATGCACTTTTGTAACCCAGTCTGTGCTGAAAAGCTGTGTGAGACGGTAAGCATACTGTATGCTTATAGGGGTCTATGTTAGTGCTCATTTGCATGTCATCACCCAGAATCCCTGGCTGCAGTGGAAGCCCAGTTTGCCATCTTTGAGAAAGACGGGGTTGCAGACCTGTCTGAGACATGCAAATGCACCACAAGTGGTATTTTTATTTACTGTCGTCCTTACAGAAGTGTAATCCATATTGTAGTTGAAAAACACCAGGGATTATGTAGCTAAGTGTTTTAGCTATAAACTGGGACAGTACTAGAGCAAAGATATCACACCAGATTTAGGAAAGAAAAATTACTCTTACAGGTGCGCCAACGAGTATTCTAAAACTTGCCTTGGAAAATCTGGGGCTATCACCAACAAGACCCAGGTACATGCGGTGTACATGCTGCAACATTACTCGTCGGCGCACCTGTAGGTTCCAATCCAGGCGCACATAAGTTATGGTGAGGAGTAAAAAAGTGACCCTACAGTAATTCATGTGTCGGACAGGTCCCCAAACCTACCTAACACCATGATCACAGAGCATTCAAGGCTTCCACAGTGAATCTGGGTAATGAGTCATGACATGAACTTTAGACATTATTTTTGCATATGTAGCCCTGTGTGGTTTGGGCTATAGGCTATAGGTCTGCCCTCATCCTGGCATAATACCTGGGTAAGGGCAGGTTTGCCAGGAGCAGTGGGTTTTCCCCACTTCATGCAGTGCAGTGAAGGCAGTGTCATCAGGCTCTGTGTCCAATTAGAGACCCAGGGGTGGTGCCTGCTGGAGCTGCTTATTGTACTGCAACTTCCTTAGTCAGTCTGTCCTTACCGTGAGAGGGGCAAGGTTACCCAGACCAAGCTGTCAGGGCTCTGGCAGGCTTGAGGTCTCCCTCTGGGGAGTGTGGGTAGACCCATACCTCCTATCCTACCAAAGGATAGGGGAAGAGCTAGAACCTCTCTCGGTGCCCTTGGCAGGGAGTTGGGTTCGGGGACATCCTAAGGGAGAAGACCTGCTGTAATCTGTGCTGCTGAATAAGGAGACTAAATAAAGCTGCTGCATTTTACCTATACCCCCTGCCTGAGATTGAAGTATATTGGAGGAGGGGAATGAGTTATTTTGCAGATACTTAACCCCATACAGCTGAGGGCTGCACGAGATGGAGGCGCTGCACCTGTAAGTAGAATTTGGGTACAACCCCAGAAGCCTGTTCTGTTCATCCCCTATACCATCATGTGGGAGACTAAGGGCCCCCTGTTGCCAGCAGGTATGCACCACCCTAAGACATGTAGCCAGAACGGTATTTCCCCTAGGACAGTGGGGCGCAAACATTTTCCCCTGTGCCCCCCTGCCGGATGTCCTCTTCTATGCACGCCCCCCTCCCTCCTTACCTTGATTCCCGGCGTCTGGACGTCATGATGTCACATTGCCATAGCAACGTGACGTCACATGATCCCGCGGCGTCAAATGACGACACGTCTGCAGATGCCAGCTGAATCAAGGTAAGTAGGTTTACAGAGGCCCTGCAGCTCCCCCGACACTTAATTTAAGTCTCTGTAAACCCCGCTCCCCCCGCCGGTAATCTCGCGCCCCCCACTTTGCGCACTGCTGCCCTAGGAGACCCTGTGAGATTGGGTGGGGAATAAAGGTTACACATATATTTATGTTACATAATATAATTATGTTAGTGGATATAGCATTACATCAGGGAAAATATAATATCCGTTCCTGTTTAATGTATTATTCATTTAAGCCTAAATGTAAGTTCTGCGGGGTATGATTTTTTGTTTCTTGGCCTCTCTTTAAGCTGCAATTCAAGCAATGTCCTACATGTATTTTTTTTTTTTTAATAAATCAGTTCTGTACTATGAGAAAATACTTGTAGCATTTAAAAAAATAAACAATTTTAAAGACATTTTTTATGTATTCTAATGTTACAAACATTTTTGTTCCTATAGCAACCATATACAAAGTCCCACCCCCTTCTGAAACAGCATCACCTTTTTGAGCCCTGCCCTCTCTAGCAGCGAACCAATTGAATCTTGTGCCTGCCTGGTCACATGATCTTCCTCACAGAACATTCGGCTGTCAGTGCTGCAGCAGAAGAGGACCCACAATTCATTTAGTGAACCCCGAACTGAATCTTCTGGGATTGATTACAGGAGAACTGATCGATTTGCAACTTAGCTAATCACTTGTCAGTGTGTAGATTGTATTGAAGCACATATTGAATAACATTTTTTTTTAAACAACAGCTTGAACTGCAGCTTTAAATCCTAGCAAACCTTTTTGTAGCATAAAAGTAAATGTTTCCTCATTCAGGTATATTTATGTACCATGTGTAACCACAATGTGACTCTAACCTTGCTTGGGGCACTGTAGAATGAGACATCGCTTATTTGATAGAATACATTTAGTGAGTTTGCTGAGTATTACTAAAGCAAATTGATCAGTTCAATGTACAATAATCTGTTTTAGGTGAAACCTACTGGCATAGAGAATGATAAATGAATGCCAATATATAACACAGGGGGTGAATGCTTGGTTTGCTCCTGGTACTTGAGCACATAAATCTATTTTCACGTTTCTTGATGTTCTTTATGCCTTTTAGCATATAAGCATCATCAGAAGATCTTCCCTTCTTTTTTTCACATATATTCCCTTTTTTTATATTCACTATGGCACATTGATGTAGAATCTTGCATCACAGTTTTCTATAAGCTATTAATGCAAAGCCTGATCAGTAGGCATGGTGCAGAGGTGGGTTCATTTCTCTGCAATTAATTCACTGGTATTTTCTAGCACTGAAGATAGGATGGCTTATGCCAGGGGTTCTCAACAACAGGTTGGGTTTTCAGGATATCCCTGCTTAAGCACATGTGTCTCAATCAGTCCCTGCTTCAGCACAAGTGATTCAATTAGTCCCTGCATCAGCACATGGTGGCTCAATCAGTCCCTGACTCGGCATGGGTGACTCAATCGGAGGCTCAGCCCCCTAAAGCCACTCTACAGCCCCCGACTGAAATCACCCAGTATCTTGGCTCCTTTTCTATATATATAAGACTGAAATAATGTTTGTGTGTTTATTTCTTCCCCCTGTGTGATTGGCCCTGTGTTCCCCCTGTGTCATTGGCCATGGACGCATTCCCCCCCCCCACCCCCCTCACCCCACCCCTCACATTGCACCTCTTGCCCTCACTTGGATTTGGAACCTCACTTAGCAGGACCATCTCACTTGCAGTTGCAGTTGGAACCTTACTAACTTGGCGAACCCATACTCCTCACCTCTCCCCCCACACCCACACACTTCCCCCCGGCCACAACACTAACAGCTGCTCCTACCGAGCACACTCTCCCCCTGGCTTCCCCGCTTGCAGCCAGTGGTGTGGGGTGCGGGAGGCTGCGCCACACGGGAGACCAAATGGAGGACGGGCCGGCCAGACCACACCACGGAGTCCCTCTCCTCCCTGAATCCCTTACCTTACATTTTGAGGAGAGGGACATCCGAAACCGCTGCTAGCGAGGACCTGGGGGGGGGGGGGTCATGCATGGGGATGGGGGACAATGATGTGTGGTTCAGGGGGGGGAATAATGTGAGGTGCAGGGGGGGAGAGACAGATATGGGGTGCAGGGGGGTGATGAGTGAAGTGGGGTGCAGGGGGGTGGCGAGTGATGTGGGGTGCAGGGGGTGGACAGTGATGTGGGGTGCAAGGGGGTGGCAAGTGATGTGGGGTGCAGGGGGTGGACAGTGATGTGGGGTGCAAGGGGTTGACAGTGATGTGGGTTGGACAGTGATGTGGGGTGGACAGTGATGAGGGGTGGAGAGTGATGTGTAGTGCAGGGGGGTGGAGAGTGATGTGGGGTGCAGGGGGTGGAGACTCATGTGGGGTGCAGGGGGTTGGAGAGTGATGTGGGGTGCAGGGGGGTGGAGAGTGGGGTGCAGGGGGGTGGAGAGTGATGTGGGGTGCAGGGGGAGAGTGATGTGGGGTGCAGGGGGAGAGTGATGTGGGGTGCAGGGGGGAGAGTGATGTGGGGTGCAGGGGGGGGCAGTTTTGTGGGGTGCAGTGGGATGGACAGTCATGTGGGGTGCAGGGAGGGGAGACTGCAGCTGTGAAGGAGGGGGGACCCATCTGTGAAGGGGGGTAAATCCCGGGCAATGCCGGGTATATCAGCGAGTCCTCTCTGAATAAGAAGAGTGAGCTGCTAGTTCTTGGGGATTTCAACTATAATTGGCTCGACCCTAAATACCACAAAATCCAGAGACAACTCAAGTCACTTAACCTAACGCAACTCATTTCCCAAACCACACAGACAAACCTGAAATCTCACAACCATCCCTTGCTAGATTGGATTGTTTCCTCAATTTCCAGCAGACTCCATTCCTCTGGCATCTTTCCTGACATTTTTAGTGACCATGCAATAGTGTACTGTGTAAGAAAAATTAAATCCCCCCAATCAAGCCCTAAAGTTCTCCTCACTAACATTTAGACATTTTAACCAACAACAGTTTCTGGCTGACCTTACCAACTGCCCTTGATAAAGAATCGACTTAATTGCCGACACCGATTCTGCTCTTGACTATTTCCAATCCAAGTTCTTAAAACTCTTTGATACCCATGCCCCACTACACAGAATAAGAGTATGGGGCCCACCTTCTGTGGACATGCTTGAAAACGAGAGATAACTCTCAATGTATTACTTCCTGGTAAAATATTTTATAAATAAAATAAATAAATGGGTTACAACTGTCTTAATAGCTTTCTACCATTTCAGGGATGCCTTATGGAAAGCTACAAAGTAAGCAGCAACACCAAGGATCTTAATAACTACAGATGCCTTGCGGAATATGTGCACAAGACAAACAGGACAATCAAAAGCCCAATATAACTGACATTCCTCGCCAGAATACATCAAACCCAGTTAACTTCTGGAAAGTTATCCACAGTAAATACCAGCCTTCTAGCCATAAACAACCAAGTACTATCACTAAGGAGGATATTACTCTGACAAATCCCACTGACATTGCAAATGCATTCAATGATTACTTTGTGGGGTGTGCTTCTAATTTATTAGCTTAACGCAACCCAAACCACAAACAGGAACCTAATTCTGAGAGTACCCCCATAGCCCCACCACCTCCCAACACTGCACACAATTTTCAATGTGTCCCAGTATCTGAAGAGGACATTACACAAGAGCGCATCAAATTAAAACCAATTAAGCGATAACTATACCAAGACAAAATGTCCTAGCCAATTCCAATCTGGCTTTCACCTCAAACACTCCATGGTAACTACCTTGCTAAAAGTTTGCAATGAAATCCAGTGTGGAATGGAAATGGGACAACTCAATTCTGCAATATTCCTATATTTTTCACAGGCTTTTGATACTGTTGATCATGTTATCTTGCTTAACAAACTTCAGTGCTCTGGAATAGGGAAGCATGCTTTAAACTGGTTTTATTTCTACCTATCAGGAAGATCCCTGTAATGCTTGCGCTCACCAAGAACAAGACGGGACCCCGGTACTGAGGTGGGAAAGTATTAAACTGTGCACCCACAGTAGGGGAGGCACGCCTGGAGGGTGGATAGTCAAGATTGCCGGGTCTGGCTTGGAGAGAGTGGGTTAGTCTGGATACTTGCCAAGGTCGTAGGTAGGTGCCAGGAGAGTAGTCAGTGTCCGGAGTGCTGAGGTCAGGGGTTGGAGCCAGTAGGAAGGTAGTTTGTCCGATTGCCGTGGTCAGGGATAGAGAAGTGCGGATGGTCTGAGGCAAGCCTGGGCCGTGAAGGGGGTGGCAAAGTCCATAAACCAAAATGGTGCAGATGAAGAGTCTGATGTTGAGGCTGCATACCGGGATGTGTGAAACTCTGCACAGACACTGCAAGTACATGTGTCTGATTATATCACTTCATCTATGATTCAGGGAGGTAATACAGGTCATGTGGGAATAGGCCAGGAGAAGGGCTGAGGAAACCTGAAAACGTTTGCCCCCCTGCTCTGCTCTCCTGCACCATGATTGAGCTATCTGTGCTGAAGCAGGGATATCCTGAAAACCCCACCTGTTAGGGGGTCTTGAGGACTGGAGTTGAGTACCCCTGGTTTAAATAGAAGAAACTGTCCTATTTTTTTAAAAGCAATTAGCAGCTCTTTGTTTGATTTGGATTTAACAACACACACATTCCTAAATCCCAATTCCAAGTACAGTACATTCATTAAAGCAGTAGCTGTGTGGAGTCCCTTTTATGAAAACACACAGAGGACTACAGGGAAAATGCTTAGTGATGAGATGTGATTGAAATTGGATGTTTCACGTTTTGCTCCCAAGGGTAAATTAGACAAGAGAAAGGTTCACACTACTGTTGTATCCAAATATGTGAAAGTCATTTCTAGTAAGGGCGATTTTGGCAAATTACAGCAAATCTGATGTCTGCAGGGCAAACATTTGTGACCACTGTTTCCCAGAGCTTAACCAGATGCCTATGCAAATAAAATCTTACATTAGATGTGTCAGTGAGAGTAACAAAATATTAATAATTCTCATTCTTCTACCTTTCAGTAAATAAATAATATTCTTAGTACTAAAATGTAACCACTTTAGTACAGAGTTGCTAGTGCTAATGTATATGACCTCTCCCTGCAAAATAACATTTGAAGGGTAGGGATTTTGATCTAAAAAGAACCTCAGATGTTTACCTATAACAATATACAGTATGTGGGTTTATAAGGTAGTGAAGAATTTGAAAAAGACAAACTTTATAATATGCAATAGCCATATTATGGAGCACAGCTACTTTCCAGTTGCCTTACATGCAGAGATTGTGCTAGATTTGGTTTATTTTTGAAAGGAGGAGTTATCTTATTGCAAGAGGTACAATATGTGTTTGTGTATATAACCCAAAATGTGAAGACCATTCAGAAGCATCAGCCAACTCAAAGACATTTGGAAAAATGTATGCTGCATAACTATTAACAAAGAAAAACCTGGCGCCAAAAGTTCATTGGATAATCCTGTACTCCTCAGGGGATCAGCACACTTGCTTGACAGGCCATGTAGGGGAAAAAACACAAACAGACACAGATCATAGTGCAACACTGTAGGGTTAAAACAGGTCTACACTAATACACACACTGCACATATAACATAGAGACTCCTAGTGACTATAAAAACTATTTATTAAATAAAAAGAACTATGCCATAAAATGGTATGGACAAATGAGAACACCGCTGGTCATCCAGATGGGAAAAATCAGAGCCCTACTTACAAGCAGCAAGGCAAATACAGGCAATGCAACAAAGAGTCCTCTTTGTCGTCAGTCTGCTGCAGCTGCTCCCCGAGTGAAGACGTTTGAGGTGTCTGCTGAAATTGCTGCCGATTTGCTGGTATCCATCTTCCCCGCTCTCAACCAGATGTCATCACCCGTTTACCGGAAGTGACGTCAGACGCCATCCATCGGCGGTGAGGTGGGAGCCAAGGGAGAAAATTCAGCAAGCTTTTTATGAAAAACAGCCCTCTACTGTCTCACGATACCTTTATGTGTACATACTCTATGTACTTATTGTACAGTAAGTACATTTCTTACCTTGCTTGATTGGATAAATTGTGTTTTGTGATCTACACTATGGTTCGTTTCCTTTTTATATGACCAACACACTTTCCGTGAATCTGCGTTTCCATCACCTGAATGATCCCTGTATGAAGTTACCTCCTATCCAGAATTCCCTTCTCTGCTGAAGATCTAACCTAATTCATACTGACAGAGTCAGACCATTGCCTTTATTTATTCCACTTGTTGTAAGTAGGAATTCTAACCGAGCCAAGATTTGACTATTTCCCACATTGTTTGAATTTACTGCACCATTATTTTGTTTATCTTTTTATATTTTCGGTGTGTTCCTGTATTTACCGCTCCCTTCCCCCCCCTTGGACCAAGATTGCATTAAATTGCACACAATCCATGAAATTAAAAAAAGCAACCGCAATAAGCGCGAGTGCCTTGGGCGATTGGCCGCGTTCATGCCGCGTGGGGTACAGCAAAATCGGCGCAGTGATTTGTTCGAATAACGTCCGCTGCAGCTGTAGTCCTTTGAGTTGCATGTAGATAAATCAGCACCTACTTTTTCAGAAGCTCTTTGTGGAACAGAGTGAGGCATCAGAGGTTCTGCCAGTTGGCATGATTTGCATGTAAAGCATTTAAAACCGTTTACTACCACATTAGCAATGTCTTGAATTATTTGCAGCAAATACATCACTTTTTGTGTTCTTTCTTTTTGCACTTTTTTAGTCCTAAATGACACTCATTTGTTTACAGCATTACTATGCTAAGGTTCATCTGTATTGCAATCTTACTGTCCTTGAAAATTATTAATTTGATTAATGCAAGTTCATATCTGTCATTCCAGTAGCACTTTGCAATTTGGAGAGCAATTTCCTTTTTCATCGGGCCCACTTTTTATTAGGACAT
This sequence comes from Ascaphus truei, assembly GCF_040206685.1. Taxonomy (NCBI): domain Eukaryota; kingdom Metazoa; phylum Chordata; class Amphibia; order Anura; family Ascaphidae; genus Ascaphus; species Ascaphus truei. The sequence goes on along the minus strand of NC_134490.1, from coordinate 13,551,903 downwards.
GTACAAGGACCCTTAGTCATTTATCTTTTTCTGTTCTCATCTGATTCTTTGCAGTTGGTGGTTAACTACAGGGATTGACATCAATATTAGATCAACATAATATTGCATCACTGCTTCTGAGGTCTTCTCATCGTGCATTGATAAAACCCCTACTCTGGACAATGCATGTGTAGTAAACATGAATTTTCTTGAATAAAAATCATTCCAACTAAATTATACAGTACTTCTGCAATGTTATCATCATTATTTGAATCATAACAGCCCAACCAAAAAAAAGCTATCAGAGACATGGGATATATTTCTATTTATACCATCTAGCCATGAATGTATTGATTAAATCATTCACAGGCAATCTATATTCTTGAAAGCTCCCTCTAAATCTGTACATACTATACTGTACTTGGTAACCTCATCAGTTAATAATCTGGAGACATAGCCCGATGGTTTCCAATAATCATTGTGTTTCTAGAGAATTACTGCACCTACTGTTTGTAATTGTCCTTTCTGGCACATACAATGTATTTACTGACTCCTGCAACAATTGATGTTTTAAGATTTACTATGATTCCCCCTGCTCTGGGCCATATAACCATTCATTTCTAGTTTGTGAAAATGTCCTCAGGGGAGCTGCTCAGAAACCTGTTGTCCATTCCTGGGTTTCACGGAAGCTGTCTCTGTCTGATACTTTACCGAGGCTTGGGTGGGATCCAGCTCACTGACCGAAAGGCTTTCAAGCCGTTTCTGGTAACCAGACACAGACTCTGCATTAGGGATGGGCAGAACTGTCAAAATCCATTTCCCGAAATTTCCTGAGCTTTCCATTCAAAATCCGTTCCGCGGTGTAAAATTCGTTGATGGATTATTTCAGTTTCAATCTGTACCGCGTAAAGGCCACAGAACAGGAGAGGGAGAGTCTGAGAGGGAGAGTCTGAGAGGGAGAGGGAGAGGGAGGGTCTGAGGGGGAGAGTCTGAGGGGGAGAGTGAGAGTCTGAGAGGGAGAGGGAGAGTCTGAGAGGGAGAGGGAGAGTCTGAGAGGGAGAGTCTGAGAGAGGGAGGGTGTGTGTTTGTGTCTGTGTCTGTGAATGAATACAGACACCAACCCACAGTCAGTCAGTCACCCACCCAAGTGTCAGTCACACACGAGTCAGTCAGTCAAAGTGTCAGTCACCCACCCCGTCACCCACACACCCCCACAACCACTCTCTCTCTCTGTCTAGTTAACATTATGCCCCCCCCTGAAAACATTTCTGCGGACGCCCAGGCCTATTTATAAAACAATCCTATTTTTGGGGCACGGAACTTAAATGCAGCGAGTCACTAATAGCGTTGGCATTTGATTATTTCTGGGTCGCTAACACTGAGCTCTTCTTTATTCGCTAAAAAAAATAATAATGTCACAAATCTAGTATATCTCTATCCACGCAATGCGATTTACTAGATGTACAGATGTAGCAAAGCTTACAGTTTGCACTTGAGCGGCCACTGGTGGTCACCGGACGGCGACAATCGCTGCCCATGAGGATTGCATTAATCCGATACATTAAGCATGCCCCCCCCTGTAGCGCGATTGCGGCAGCCACTGTCCCGAGCGTCGTGGCTGTTTGATTTTTCGTTTGCAACACTGGGGACAGTAAGTCTTGCTACAACTGTAGAACCAATATTTAGAAGCTTGGCTAATCAACCATTATATTATACTTTCTAAGTATAATACTTTCTAAGTATTAACATATGTGCTATGAGGGTTTATGAATGTATTTATGCAAGAACAATTTTTTGGGTGTGGGTGCTGTATATACAAAATACATACATAATGTAAACATGTAGAAATCCAGGTGGCTGCTGCACCCCTGCACACCCCTACAGTAGTTCCAGTCCCCATGTATTTATGGAATGACCGAAGACAGGAGACAATACAACAATTATGCAGAGTGTCTTCAAGAAATACATTAGTGCTGTATGACATAAGAGCCACATTGTATTAAATGAACATTTCTCAACTATGCCATTATTGTTATTAACATGAGCAGAGAACACTAACAGAAATGGTAGCGGTAAAGAAGTCCAATTCATAGAGGAGAGGTATAGAGAAGAATATATTGATCACAGGCCCCTTTTTTACCATTTACCTATCTCCTTTTATAACAATTCCTAATGTCATTGTTATTATATGTGTAATTGACTTCTACTGATGAAGAGTTGAGATCGTAATATTTTTAAAAGTGCTATTTCATTGGTTGGCAAGTGGCGAGTATAATGGTCATAGAGGATAAAAATCAATAAATAATTACAGGATAATGGAATCGATCCCTAATGGGGTAAATATAGATTTTATTTTTCTAATCTGAAATGACGACTAGGGACAGTTTTCTGCTTTGTATTTCAGGCTCTGCATTCAATTGATGAATACATTCCTGTTTGAGAAGTCTTTATTCAAATAATACGTATTGAGTTGAAAGTGACAGAGCTCCGGCCTTTGCTCGCTACTCCTTTCTGATACCATGAATGATGGAATGAAAAAAGAACATGGATTTCAATTTGTTCTGGCACCAAAGGGCAATTATAAATCATGTTATTTGGGCTGTCTTTGGAGAAATGTAATATTAATGCAAGTCAAACACAGATCTGCACAATGCAATATATGCGGTGCATGTATTTGTTGTAGGGACGCTTAATTAAAATAGAAGTCCTTAGTCAGCTGTCTCCTTACTTGGTAAAGTAAAAATGTGTGTGTGATTTGGCATTTGTTTTTCTCTATTGTTATCGAGGGTGTTCATATTTTTATGTTTACTTACTATCTTTAGTACAGCTGTGCTAGTATTCAGCATTACGTTGCCAAAACCTAAGGAGCAATTTCATAAACAAAGCTCCGATTAATGAGTTTGTAAGTGTTTAAAACATAAATTATGTTTTTGTAAATATCTTGTTTTTTTTTCCAAATTAAATTTTTCGGGAAAAGAAAATCATTTGACAGGAATGCTACAACAATTGGCATGTTTTTGCTTTAAACATCGCTTAGTTTAACTCCTTAGCGTTTTAACACATCCAGTAAATTGCATTTGTCCCACCGTTTTGGAGTAAACTGATACTACTGTACAAAAGCCAGTAATACAGTATACCTTGTACTGTTACCAAAATATAAGATAATGCTCATTTCGATGTAACTCATTATATCCACCAATTCCACAAATTAAATGTTTCACATGTCATACTAGAAGACAATTGCATAGACGAATAGGGAAATTTCACATGAGATACAGGGTATTGTTAACAAGGCCAATCTTCTATTTCTCATTAGTCACACACCTATTGCTCTATGTATAAGGTTTATAACATGTAAAGAATGTACTATTAACACAATTTACAATCTGTAACTCTAATATAGACATACAATATCATAAATTTCACATTCACAATACTGGGTCAAAGTAAATGGCCTTGTTCTATTAGTTTGTTATGTACGATCTTAGGATTTTCTTTGTCTGTCGTTGCTCTCTCCTCTTTTCTCAATTACTTCTCAAAGTTAATGCACATAATCCCAAGTATATACAGTAGAGCACATCTATTATAACCTCATGGGATCAAGACATGAACAGGATGATTTCACTCAATCGTGATAACCAAACACTATGGACTGGTAACCATCAAAACCTCCCAACAGGGCAAGGGTACCATGGTTAAACTACCTGATGAAAGGTCCTTATGGGACCTGAAACATTGTTCTCCGCTGTTTCTGGCTGTCACATTAAATGGTGAACTTCATTATGAACTTGTGAGAAGAGCGACACTTTGTGTCTCTGCCTTTGAGGCGACCTGCCCTTTGAAGAAATTCTTTGTCTATGTTGTGTTAGCTGCACAAGCAGGTTTCTCCTCGTCTGAAGTTGTTTCCCCAAACTCTAGTTTCATTCAAAACTGATACATCTGGAACTCTGGGCTCTATGCAGTAAGCGCCGAAAAAGTCCTCTCTCCAAGTGTTCCTTATCGGCATGATTCTGACGATTTTCCCTCGCCGTATGCAATAAGTGCCGAATCCCTTCCGAATCAAGCCGAAAACATTTGTTCCCACTCTGCCGATGATTTGCCGATCACGCACAGGTGTATCGGTGTTCATGGCGGGGTGGTGTTAGGTTCGCCAATGAAACTTCTTGCTGAATCTGCCGAAGCAAGCAGGTTTTTGATTGAGCGGCCCATTTAAAGGCAGCGTGTATTTTTGTTCATTCTCTGTGTTGTTGGGAGAGAGAGAGCGAGAGAGACACACAGAGCTGGGCCATTTACATATTTCATATTGACTGAGAGAGTTGTTGTGTATTGTGAGAGGTTTGTCCTGTGTTGTTTTGTTAACATCTTTGTCTTGTTTTCACTTTGTAAGTGTTCAGTGCGATTGTCTTTAAATTTCTTTTCTGTTCTTTGTGAGTGCTATAGGTATGGCCGAAAGGCGTGGGAAGAGTGATGCTGATGTGAGTGGTACTGGTAGTCGTGTGACTACGCATCTGAGTGAACGTAGGATTCAGGGGTGCTGTTGCTGCGAGTGCGACTGGTGTTGCTGGGAATGCGAGTGGTGTTGCTGTGAGTGCGAGTGCTGCTGGTGGCTCTGTTGCTGGTGCTGCTGGGGTGTCTGTTGCTGGTGCTGGTGGGGTGTCTGTTGCTGGTGCTGGTGGGGTGTCTGTTGCTGGTGCTGGTGGGGTGTCTGTTGCTGATGCTGGTGGGGTGTCTGCTGCTGGTGCTGCTGGGGTGTCTGGTGGTGGTGCTGCTGGGGTGTCTGGTGGTGGGGTGGTTGGTGGTGGGCCGCTTTTGGAGTCTCTTCCATTGGAAGAAGGAGAGTCCAGTCAGCAGCAGCCAAGCTCTGGGGCTGCACGTGTTCGGAGGAAACGTGTGGAGCGGCCACGTAATCCTCGTTTCAATGAAGAGGAAAACAGAGTTCTTGTCACAGGGATTTTGGAGCACTATGACTCTGTATGGGCATTTTCTAGGTAAGTCTATCTTTGCATTGATTGTTCAAAGACATGTTATCCTAGGTCATGTGAGATGTCTTAATATCAAGCTATAATTCTCTAATATCTATCAATTAAAGTTAATTGTTACACACATAATCCTTCATGCTTTATAACGACCATAACAATCAGTCTAAAAAGTTTGCCAAAGTTCATACAATATTCATGCAAGCTTCCTTAGATTTGTATGTTTCCACGTAAATGCTCATGTGGTACACATATTCAACCTAAACCAGCAGGTTTGGTATCTCTTGGAACAGGTAGCAGTTTAGGAAACTGCTAGTTTTTCTAATAATAATTAACGTCATATATTTTGTATGTATTTCAAGGGCGGACAAGTTCAGCATCAAAAAAAGAAATGTGGGAACAAATAACATTGGCTGTATCTGCATGTGGGAATCATGTCAGGGACCGGGCGAATTGTCGGAAGAGATTCGATGATATCAGGGCAAACTTAAAGAAAAAAATCCAAGCACAACGGAGGCATGCTTCTGCCACTGGAGGTGGGCCGGCAGCACAAGCTCTAATGTTAACTCCATTGGAGGAGCAGATGCGGGAAAAATGTCTTCCTGTCGTCGTCGAGGGTTTGGCAGGGGACAGAATTCATTCGGCTCAATTTCCACCAGGTGACAAATGTTACTGTACTACGCGTGTCGTATATTACAGTTCTTATCTATATTTCCGCTTAAACTACATACATATCTGTATATATGTCTCTCTCTATATCTATCTATATCTATATATATATATATATATATATATATATATATATTTATATATAGTTGTCCTAACAAAAACAAAAATAATTATATATATATCTATGTTTGGAAACATGTATTGGCTCAGCTATCGTGGATGACATCATTATGAATAAACATACACAACTTGACCTTCATGAAGGGATTATGTGTAATGATCTTCCAAATAACACACACTGCAAGCTTCTACCTTACAAAGCATTCAACATCTTTGCCCTATAGTTGAAAGCTGAATGTATGTGTGAATCTTTGTACAAACCATGGGTTAACATGCATAACCACAAAGCACACCCGCACTCATTCTTTGTCACAGTAATGTATAACTTCCTTATACTGTGTCTGTGCACACAAATGCATAATTCCCTATTTCATGTATGTGTCGATACATATATACATATTATATATATATATATATATATGTATATATATATATATATATATACAGTGCTCGACAAACCTGGTCGCCCACTCGCCAGACGCGAACGGAAATTGGCCGGTGGCCAGCTACTTTTCCCCCCTGCTCTGCGCAAATTTTTTTTTTTTTTTAAATAAATAAATAAATACAAATATCCTTCTGGCTGATTGGCCAATTGGTCGTGACGCGGAATGGAGCCATTCTCTGCAGGGGTAAGTAATGGCTGCTCCCTGTCTCCTGCCCGCGCTTCCCCCCTCATCCCCTCCTGTCTCCGCTCCTGTCGGGCAGGAGATGACAGCAGGGGATTTCCCCCCCTGTCCCACGGTTCCGCTCCTGTCCCTGTGGCTGCAGGCGCGGGGCAGGAGATGACAGCGGGCGATGTCTCCCCCACCTCCCCTGTCCCGCTTGCCCTCTGGTTCCGCTCCTGTCCCTGTGGCTGCATGCGTGGGGCAGGAGATGACAGCGGGCGATGTCTCCCCCACCTCCCCTGTCCCGCTTGCCCTCTGGTTCCGCTCCTGTCCCTGTGGCTGCATGCGTGGGGCAGGAGATGACAGCGGGCGATGTCTCCCCCCCCTCCCGTCCCGGTTGCCCTACGATCCCCGCTTTCCCCCAGTGCCCGTGGCTGCTCCCGATGCCAGCAGGGGTGTTCCCCTCGGTCCCCGTGGCTGTCTCCGCTTCCCCCTCCCTTTCCGCTCCCCCCCCTCCCACAAATGTAAAAATAAATAAATAACAAAAAAATATCCTCCTGGCTGATTGGCCAATTGGCCGTGACGTGGAATGGAGCCCTTCTCTGCAGGGGTAAGTAATGGCTGCTCCTCGCGCGCTCGTTCCCTGTCTCCTGCTCGCGCTTCCCCCTCATCCCCTCAATCTCCGCTCCTGTCCCTGTGGCTGTGGCTGCTCGCGCGGGGCAGGAGATGACAGCGGGGGATTTCCACCCTGTCCCGCTTGTGCTCCGGTCCCGCTCCTGTCCCCGTGGCTGCACGCCCGGGGCAGGAGATGATAGAGGGGAATGTCATCCCTCCCCCCCCCGAACCCGCTTCCCCTCTGGTCTCTGCTCCTGTCCCCGTGGCTGCTCGTGCGGGCCAGGCTATGACAGCAGGGGATTTCCCCCCCTCCGGTTCCGCTCCTGTGGCTGCATGCGCGGGGCAGGGGTGTTCCCTTCGGTACCCGTGGCTGTCTCCACTCCCCCCTGACCCCCCCCAACGAGAGAGAGAGAGTGTGTGTGTGTGTGTGTATGAGAGAGAGAGAGTGGTGTGTGTGTGTGTGTGTGTGTGTGTGTGTGTGTGTGTGTGTGTGTGTGTGTGTGTGTGTGTGTGTGTACACGTGTAGGACACCAGAGGTAGTCATCCCCCCAATCAGTCAGTCATCACCCCACCCAGTCAGTCTGTCAGTCATCCCCCCACCCCACCCAGTCAGTCATCCCCCACCCCACCCAGTCAGTCAGTCATACCCCCCCCACCCAGTCAGTCAGTCATACCCCCCCACTCAGTCAGTCAGTCCCCCCCACCTAGTCAGTCAGTCATACCCCCCCACCCAGTCAGTCAGTCCCCCCCCACCCAGTCAGTCACTCCCCCCCCCCCGTCAGTCACTCCCCCCCCCACCCAGTCAGTCAAAAGTCAGTCATCCCACCCCCCTGCCCAGTCACCCCACCCAGTCAGACAATCAGTAATCCCCACCCAGTCAGACAGTCAGTAATCCCCACCCAGTCACAGTCAGTAATTCCCACCCACTCAGACACCCCGTCACCCCACATCACCCCACCCAGTCACCCCATCCAATCACACAATCCCCACACCCAGTCACCCCATCCCCACACCCAGTCACCCCATCCCCACACCGTCACCCCATCCCCACACCGTCACCCCATCCCCACACCGTCACCCCATCCCCACACCGTCACCCCATCCCCACACCCAGTCACCCCATCCCCACACCCAGTCACCCCCTCCCCCCACAGTCACCCTCTCTCCGTCTCTCACCCTCTCTCCGTCTCTCACCCTCTCTCGGTTTCTCCCTCTCTCGGTTTCTCCCTCTCTCGGTTTCTCCCTCACTCTCTCTCACCCTCTCTCCGTCTCTCTCTCACCCTCTTTCCTTCTATCTCTCACCCTCTCTCCGTCTCTCTCACCCTCTCTCGTCTCTCTCTCACCCTCTCTCCATCTTTCTCTCCCCCTCTCTCCGTCTCTCTCTCACCCTCTCTCCATCTCTCTCTCACCCTCTCTCTCCGTCTCTCTCACCCTCTCTCCGTCTCTCTCACCCTCTCTCTCCGTCTCTCTCACCCTCTCTCTCCGTCTCTCTCCGTCTCTCTCACCCTCTCTCTCCGTCTCTCTCACCCTCTCTCTCCGTCTCTCTCACCCTCTCTCTCCGTCTCTCTCACCCTCTCTCTCCGTCTCTCTCACCCTCTCTCTCCGTCTGTCTCACCCTCTCTCTCCGTCTGTCTCACCCTCTCTCTGTCTCACCCTCTCTCTGTCTCACCCTCTCTCTGTCTCACCCTCTCTCTGTCTCACAATCTGGATCTGGATATTTTATTTACCCTGTATATCTTAACTGCCCTATACTACACCGAAATAACCTATTCTGCTTTCTTCCAAATCTGATTCAAGCTTCACACGGAAGACATCGGAACCCCCCCTAACCCAGAAGACAGGTAGGGAACACCTCCCCTCCAATGTATAACATTGCGGAAATGAGGTACCTGGACATTGAGGGTCTGCGGATCAGGTAAGATCCCAGGTGGGATTGCTGCTTTAAATATTGTGAAGCAGGGGCATCCAGGCACTAGTTAAGGGGTGCAGGAAACTAGTCATTCACATCTGGCTTTTTTTTCTAGATTCGACATTTATACACACACACACACACACATATATACACACACACGGACTAATTGTAGTATAATGTAATACAATAAATAAACTTATGTCAAAAACGAATGTTCTTACTAGGAATTGATTACATTTATTTCATTTATGGTTTTTTTAAAATGCGGGGCTGGAGGCGGGGTTGGGGGCGGGACTAGAGGCGGGGTTGGGGCGGGACTAGGTGGCGAGTAGATTTTTTGGTTGATTTGTCAAGCACTGTATATATATATATATATATATATATATATATATATATATATATATATATATATATATTAGTTATAATCTATGTTACACCTATAAACAGGCCATTACTGCCTGATCAAGTCTTGCATGGAATATTGTGCATTCAAAGGCGAACATAAATAATTTGCACCAACAAATTTCGTTATGTTTTATTAAAGCTCTTTTTTCGCTTCATGTAGTATAATGTGAGCATAAATAGGAACATGTACCATATGGTATTTAATTGTGTTCATATGTAGCTCACTTCATATTTGTATTTCGCACATGTACCGGTGTGTGAAACCAGCTGCAATTAATATGTAATCACAGCATAGAGGTGAACAGAGGGGGTGGGGTCGGCCACAGAGCCAGATCACAGGGTCATGGTAGGGTCAAGTCTTGTGGGACGGCTTACAGGTGGTTGAACCAAATGAAAGGTCAGGGTGGTGTCACATCTTGGGGGAGGGACTACAGTTGTTAGAAGCTGACAAGGTGAACAGAAGTTCATCACATTCATTTGAAATGGTAATTATCTGAATACTTTCACCCACCACTCCACTATATATGAAAACGTACGTTAGTCATTCGTTCACTCATATCTTCTTTTAACCTTATAGATGCGCCACCTTATCACACCAGTACCATCTGTGAGCGACACACTGCATGTGGTGCTGAGTGTCAGCCACATTGAGCGCTACACCTGCTTCTCTTAAATATTCGGACAGATCTCTAAACACATTCAAACACATTTCCACAATTAGGTGCTGAATTCTAAGCAGTCAACTTTGCTTTCATGGTAGTGATGTACATTATTATAGTTAGATTAGTACACAACATATGCAGTGTATGTACAACAGAACACTTCATTTTAAAACGCATTCCTGCATGAACATTGTATGTTGTATGGTGTTGAAAATAAATGTGCCGATTAGGTTCACATGTACATTTATGTTAAGATGGATAATATACAGATTGCCCGAACCATATCATTGTCATTTCGTTATGTGATGCTGATATTTAGCCATAACTAATCCCACTACAGATCCTTCATGTTAGTTATGTACACATGACAATTAAATTCTGATGTTATTCTTCTATATAGTTGCTCCTGCAGCTCCTGTGTCACCTGACACTGAACATGTCTCCTCACCTGTCTCATCAAGGTCATCATCAAGAATGGAAGGTGAGTGTATGAGGTGCAGCACATATAATGTGTACATTGGAAGAATTTAATTTGCCATGCAAAATAAATGCCTTTCACATGTAATGAACTTCACATCAGTTATTGTCACAGAAGATGTAGTGTTTCCTGACAACATGTATTGTGTGTGTTTTAAAGTATAAGCTAGGAGTTGTGATGTTACAACAAACTTTAATTCATTCTTCTTTCACACTGAGTCGAAACATCATTGTTACTTCAAGCATCATCTTTTAATTGGACACAAATAAAAAATTATGGAAACATGTTATGTGTTACACTATGAGAACAACTATCATTATAGTGAAAACAAAGGGAAAGTTCCATGGCAGTTCATAATGTCTTTCTTTATTTGTAGAACCAGATGTTGCCGCTCAAGGACAAATTCACTCAAGTGACCATGAAGATGCTGACACTCCTGGATTAACCCAGCATTCAAGTCCTCCTGCTCGTGACACCTACTCAGCTATTGCAGCTTCTGAAGAACGAATCTTGGGTGAAGAAAATCATCGCCATTCAGAAATGATGTCAGTGCTTGAAAGGATGATGTCACTGCATGAAAGGATGCATGAAAGGTTAATATCAGAAATGTCACAAATTCAATAAGTCATCATCCAAGTTCCTAAAGAAATCCAAAATGTAAACAGGACATTACAAGCACTAGTTCTGAATGTAAGCCAAACAAATCAGTTTCGGAGTACAGCAAGAGAACAACAATTCCACTTTATCCCATCTGAGGATGGATCTTTACATGCTGCTACTTTTTCTCCTGAGTCATCAGTTCTTCATTCCCCAGTTCTGGATGATACCGGTACAGTAGGTGCAATTTCTGTGCAGGTTCCTGTCAACATCCAACCGCTTACAACTGTTCAAAATATGGAACCGACACCTACAAATGAGACACGCAAAAGAAATTTAGGGCAACAATTACTAATAACCAGCTTTTGGAAAAAGATTAAAACACAAGAACAAGAAAGTGCTCCACCATCACTCTTGCAATGTTTATCAACTGTTTTACAACTGCCACAGCCCACATCCAGTGCCCCTGAACTGCCACAGCCCACACTTAGTGCCCCTGAAGTGCAACAGACAACACCCAGTGCCACTGAACTGCCACTGCCCACACCCAGTGCCCCTGAAGTGCAACAGCCCACACTTAGTGCCACTGAAGTGCCACTGCCCACACCCAGTGCCACAGAACTGCCACTGCCCACACCCAGTGCCACAAAACTGCCACAGGCCAGTACAAGTGGTACAGTTAGGGCCAGAGTACTTGGCAGAGGGAAAAGGCAAACACAACAGCCAACAAGCAGGCCTGTGACTCGCTCTCAAAAGGATAAACAAAAATAAATAATCACATTCACTAAATTTGTTGGTGTACTGGTGTTGTTTACTGCAGACTATTTCATGCATAGTGTATGTCTGATCATGTACAGATGCTTGATAACAATCAAGTATGTCCTTGTACACATGAATGTTTATAAATGCTCACTGACTGAATGAAGGCATATTTTATAACATATGAATATCTATTAATCATCAGTTGATTCATGGTACAACATTATTACACACTTGGCATGTTAATGGAAGATGACATTCACTTAGCTCTTGTTCAATATGAGATGTATGTGGGTTATTTTGTTAATGTAGATAGTCATTTCATGCTAATATTATTGACATACAACTTTAAGTAAGTACCCATATAACCGCATACATTTTAATGTTATGTTTTCTGGTGTCTTAACTCTGTAAGACATTACTTACCTTAATCTTCTTTCATAGTTCATAATGTTGGCATGTGATCATGTATGATTTTTGGTTACAATAACAGATCTGTAAACCTGTATGAATATATCTGTAGTCTCTTTGTATCTCTATCTATATATGTATACACACACACACACACACACACACACACACACACACACACACACACACACACACACACACACACACACACACAGTGTGTGTATATATATATATATATATATATATATATTTATCTGCCACTGTTGTCAGCAAACAGGCCTTGTGTTAATGAGATATAAATGTTAGGACACTTGCTACAATTATGGTATCAGTATGAGTGAGCCCCTAATTCACTCAGCTGTATTTAACTTTGAATATGATTACAACAAGGCCTGCTTACACACATCAATGCCTTTAGTTTAGCACTCTATATATAATATATATATAATCAGAATGAATAGTACAGGCCTTCATGGCTGCAAAGAGGCCTTGAATGCTGTTAAATACAACATCTACACAGCTGACTCAATTAGGCACTCAAACATACTCACCCAGTAATGTTATAAACTGTAATGAACTGTTAAGATTATTACAACAAGGCCTGTTTGCACACAACAAGGCCTTCAATGTAGCAAGATCTCTCTCTCTCTCTCTCTCTCTCTCTCTCTCTCTCTCTCTCTCTCTCTCTCTCTCTCTCTCTCTTGCTACATTGAAGGCCTTGTTGTGTGCAAACAGGCCTTCTTGTAATAATCTTAACAGTTCATTACAGTTTATAACATTACTGTGTGAGTATGTTTGAGGGCCTAATTGAATAAATATTATGAGGGCCAACTGTAAATATTACTGTATGTTCATTTGCATGTCTTATATATATATACACACACACACAAACACAGACATATATATATAAATATAAATTATATATATATATATATATATATATATATATATATATATATATATATATATATATATATATACATACTATATATATATATAAACACACAATGTAAAGTTAAATATATATATAGATATATATAAATATATATTAACGTATATATTTATCTAATTATATATATATATATATATATATATATCAATAGAGACAAACAGAGAGTCAAACAGAGAGAGAGAAACAGAGAGAGAGAAAATAAGAAAAACAGACAAAGAGAGAGATGTGTGTGTATGGTTAATTTTAGCTACTGTAAGTGTAAGCAGAAATCTGTTCATCATAGCACTATACTGTAGATGATTTCAAACACATTGTTATTGTAATTAAAAGACTAAACTTGTTTTGCACATGTTGATTGCCTAAGCCGAAAGTAAAGTTTCGATTCCTGTGAAAAGAGGGTATCTTAGACAAAGAATTTCAGCCAATTATTGTAAGGTTCAGCAGGGAGAGATGGAGCACTACTGGAAAAAATGCTGGAGAGTGTGTTCCCAATAAAAATAAGGTTTATTGGATCAGAGCATGAAAACAAGGATGAGCCCAGGGGCCCCCACTAACGCGTTTATTATTATTTCTAACGAACATTGAAAAAAACTTTAAAATAACTTTATTAACACTAAACAATGAACAGTACATACAAAATTCATTACGAATGAAGTGTACAATTAAATCATGTTAAAAACAAAGATAATCAATGTATATAAAAAAAGTGTTTAAAAGAAAAGACAGTCATGGATGTTAGAGTTTAGGATACATGTGTATGACTCGTTAGAAATAATAATAAAGTTGTTGTTGATGTTCATAGACGCGCTGACGTCACCGCTTTACCCTGTGCGACGGGCGCCACTCGTGGCGCGCCCTATACACACGGCGCGCTGCCCGTGACGCAGCCAAGCGACGGGTTAGGGGTGAGGAAAGGCGGGAAAATGAACCTTCATAAGGTAAGAGATTTGATCAGAGTGTTATCACCTTGAGAAAGAGCGGAAGCTCGAAACGCGTTGGTGGGGGCCCCTGGGCTCATCCTTGTTTTCATGCTCTGATCCAATAAACCTTATTTTTATTGGGAACACACTCTCCAGCATTTTTTCCAGTAGTGCTCCATCTCTCCCTGCTGAACCTGTCTATTACCCTGGAGAACCGGCAGCACACACCTATGAAGAACCCACTGAAGATCCATCTGCAAAAAGTGAGTGAATTTACTCAAGCTAACACCACAGGAATCCTTTTCAATGTCACAGACCAGACACAAGCAAGTGTGAGTATTCATCATCATTAAGGTGTTACTCTTCTGGTTTATTGAACAAATGGATGTGATGTGTACAGTATAGATGGTCCATTATAGTGTGGGATATCTCTGGGAATGGATTGAATTCTTTATTATACTGCCACAACCTATATTGGTCAGGTCCATGTTAGAGCACCATACAGCTTTGTTTTGCTCTTAGCCAATTATTGTAACAAATTTCTTGTGGGAGAAAACCTAGGCGAATAACTGTTAGGTTGTATTATAACCTTGAAACAAACCGCGAAGATAACATGTATCTATTCACACATTCAGCAGACATCCGTATGCGTTCAACTTAGACACTGTACACTTGAAGAGAGAAGAAATGGCAGAAGCTTCCACATTGCACAGCCACCACGTAAATCATACAAATTTTTGATTTATGAAGCAATCGAGTCAACGCCAGAGAAAATGGCAACCGTGGTCGAAATCTATGACTTGATCCAAAAAAAATATCCATACTACCAAGAACCTGACAAACAATGAAATTTTAAAAGTTCTGTACGATTCACTTTATCCGCAAATGAATGTTTTGAGCGTGTCCATGATCGGCAAGATCAACGATATGGATGCTGGCATGTTGCGCCATCATTTAAACTTACCATGGAACATGGAACATATCTTCTGTTAAATAGCATATTTTTGCCCAATACCAGTTACATTGAAGCCGCACAGACTGTCGCGTCTGCTGATATACCGGCACCCTCCATTCATCAAGACCAGATGCAAGATGGACATAACTACTATGATATGTATCAAAACTTATATGGCCAATACCAATGTGGATGTGAAAACAACCAACAACTGTACGTACCTCCGGACTTCTTGTTTGAAGAAGCCACTGCAGATCCATATGACGGCATCATGGAGATGTGTGTGATTCAGGATTCAACGGTTGCCTCAACCATGGATGATACTGTTGTGCCTTCCTACAGCGAGCAGTTGCAGCCAAATCAGTTTTGACTTCTACAAGAATGGTAAATACAAATTTCGTTATGCCTTTACTCAAATTATATATGTGTACATTAATAATATACAGCATTTGTTAGCCAAATGAGTGGATAAGCTTAACATTGCAGACAGCCTTACATGTAGCGTGCACAAAGACATTATTTCCTATAACAATATACTACATGACGAACCATTACTACACATTGGTGACGGAGTCCTAAATCATAGATTATTATCGCTTTTAAAGTATCATTTCAACATGTTACAATAACTGTAACACACACACACACACCTCATTGTTTAGCATTCAACATATAAAAACACAGTCTCCCACATATGACGTGGGAATGTGGTCATGTCCCAAGGCGTCCTTAAAAAGGTTACCGATGCAAGCTCCACCCCCAACCAATGTGCGGGCGTGAAACAGTATTGGCTGTGCTCGTAGCTTATTGTTACGGCCAGTGCAGTGTGTCATGCGCGCGCGTCGGTGGGGCGGTGCGTGCACAGCGCTGGAGGCCAATGTTCATTCAGTGGGAGGGGTGTTTGCGTGCATTTCATGGTGCCTTAACATGACATCACACGTATTTTGTTCGCTCATTGGCTGATCGTCCGTTTTGGCCGTGGGCACACGTCCGTTGAAAAAGTTTAGATATGTACGTGTGTAGAAGTGAATTTGTTTCGCTTCCATATCATAACTTTCAGCCATGATATGCATACTGCACCATGGAGGGACATGTATTGAACGCACAGCATACACATCGTTTTGCGCATGCGCTAAGACTTAGTCCACACATTATGTATACAGGCACCGGAACAAACATATCAGTAGTAATGCCAGCAACGCCATTTGAAAAATTAGATAGTTCAGTATCTGTAATTTTATCCTTGCAGTTTAAACATATACATAACTTATGCGTGAATATCCACAATCATATAGAGATGTGTTAAGCGTTGTCATGCTGAAACATAGATAAATGTGGCATCTTTGAACATCATGTGTTTGATGTATTTCACAGGAAGCGGTCTACGTACAGCGAAACGCGTAGAGCTTTATCGTCAGTCTGCTGCAGCTGCCCCCTGAGTGAAGACGTTTGAGCTGTTGCTTGTCCGCTGCTGATCTGCTGCCATCTATCTTCCCCGCTCCCAACCGAATGTCGTCACCCGTTTACCGGAAGTGACGTCAGACGCCATCCATCGGCGGCGAGGTGTGAGCCAAAGGAAGACGATACAGCAAGCCTTTTCACATGGGACCAGCCCTCTACTGTCTCACGATACCCTTATGTGTACAAATTTTATGTACTTATTTCCTAACGGAGCACCTAAGGTATCTCTTTTTGTTTGTGTATGCAAATGTCTACTTCATTTATGTTCATATGTTGACAGTAGTTATAAAGGATCATAATCATTATGACTAACTAACGTGAAATAAATAAAAATTGTATTAACTACATTGTCATTGTGTTGAATGATTTAGGGAAAGTTGAGAATCCAAAGAACTATACTTTGGAATGGTGTTAACATTTTGACAAATTTTATATGAACGTCAAATCAAATCAACACACATCTTTCACTTATACATACACATGAGACACAAAGTACATGTAAACATGAAAACAAACAGCTACATTTACATTTGATCATGCGTTACACATTCAAAGCATTCTATAATGTATACCAACATTACTATACGCTGGATCTGTTAGATGTGTGAAATCTGTTACATCATATAATAATTTGAAGCACACTTAACTAACATGTTTCATATTATGTGACCTGTTCCTTTAAGAGTTTACTATAGGAGTTTACCTTGACACATCATAACATTAAGACTAATGTGACACGCAAATCATCATAACATAGAAAAGTACAATGTTCTGCCAATAATAAACGTAAGCGGTGACACGATGAAGTGAATGACATCGACACTGTAATGCCAAGCACATTTGTATTATGAGCAATAGAACGTAAACACTCCTATAAAGTTATAAGTCCCCGCTCCATTGACTCCATTGATGTAGAGATGAGCTATTTTTTCTAAGTGCCGTCCCGGCAACCTTGTTGATCCTTCTCCCCTCCAACTTGCCAACTTTAGTTGGCAGGACAAATTGCCATAGAAATCTCCATTTTTTGAGTGCCGATCAGCACCGATAAGCTGATCGGGGCTACTAGAATACATCCGATTTCAAAAAGTGCTGATAAGTGCCGATAAGTTGGTTATCAGCAGCCGCATGCCGATAAATTTTTATCGGGAAGAAAAAATGCCGATTTTGACCACTTACCGGCGCTTACTGAATCTCAAATCCAATTTTGGCGGGAAAAAACCGATAAAAGCCTTATCGGCGCTTACTGCATGAGGCCCTCTATCTCTGAGTTACTACAGTACAAAGCATATTGAATTTATCTTTATCAATTAACGCCATCTATAAATAATTGTTATAGTGTAATCTCTGTAACATAATACATTATTTCCTTATGTTCTGTACTCCTTGTGTGAACTCTCAAAATTCTTAATAAAATGTTTTTCAAACAAAAAAACAGGAATTCTAACACCACTGACTAAATTGTACTTTTCTGGTGAGTTATTGAGTATTTAGTATGGAAGTTAATACTTTCATGTTTATTCTGCTAGATCTGTGGTACCAAGGTTGGATGAATTGGACCAGAAACAATTAAAACCCTTTTCTCCTCTGTCACAATACAACTGTTTCCTTGCCAGGACCAATGGAGCACTTGCTAGCACATAAAAATAAGAGTAATTAATTAAAACCTAGTCAGAATTAGTTTAATAGAAAAAGCAGAAAATCATGGGCGTGCAGTCACAGCTGGCAACAAATGTCACGAGAACTCAATCGATTTGAAAAAGTATAAAATATGCTTTATTCAGGATATAATTCGAATAGAAAGACAAAAAATCCTCCGTCACATTTCGCACCAAACTGCGCATTCTCAAGGAGTACCGAAATAGCAATCTGATCTCCCACTATGAATTGTTAACCTCTTTAAACAGCGGTACTAAATACCTTCTATTACAAATAAATAAAATTGCTAAACTGAATTCATTGGCGAATTATTCACTTTGATAATTCATTCAGATCAGTGGGAAAATCGGCATTGTAAGATATCCTTTTTTGGGTTAAACTACCAGGTAAAAAAAATTATGTCAATACTGTGTGTTCTTCATTACCTGGCTGTCCTCCAAATCAGCACCAATGGTAATTGATTTCCAAGTACATTTTTCAGCTTATCCAGCGTTTTTTCCATATTCCTGAAGTGTAAAACTCAATACCTACAGTAGAAGGTGATCTTATTTTTTTTCTAATTTTGTTGCCTTCTAAGTGCACAGCAGCTTCAAAATCTACAGAACACTCTGAAAACACATGCTACAGTAATATCATATTTCCAAATCATCATCATTTCAAATGCCTTTTGAATAATTTGCCTATAATTTCATGTTCTCATGGCAGCGCGGTCCAATTCTTTTGCTACATAAAACACTGCATATTGAAATCTAATTACTGTAATTCTGTCTCTCTCTCTGTCGTGTCTTATGAGTACAATCTTCATTTAGAGTATTAGCTGCAGAACGTGTCCTAAGATTTCAAAGTTTAGTTTTAACCAGATGAGCAGAATTTTCCTTTTCTTTATTATACATTGTAGATAATCAAAGCAGTTTTGTATCATAAATGCTTGTGTATGAAACGTGATAGGTGATTGTGACTGTAATTGTTTTACCATTTACAATCCACTCAGCTGAATTGTCTTATACAGTATATGGAACCTTGATTGGACTCTAGACTGGCATTCAATTTCCTGCCGCCTATAATTCTTTATTCAATGAATGTAGGGTACTGGCATCTCTGAATAGACATTCGGTGACTGCACCAGTAGAAAGGCAGTAAAAACTGTCCTGGTATATTCTCTAAATGCAGGACACATCCTCCTAAAATAAGAAGGAACTGGCACTCCATAGGTGTTCATACAAAAAAAGAAATTTTATTCCACACAGATCTGCGTTTCGGTTAAATACACTGACCTTTGTCCAGTGTCTTATCCTGACAAAGGTCAGTGTATTTGACCGAAACGTCGATCTGTGCGGATTAAAATATTTTGTTTGTATGAAGACCTCTGCAATGCCGGTTCCTTCTTGTTTTAGTAGCATTATACATTAGGTCTCCCAAATAAGGGATGATCTCTGTGCATCTGAGGCAGTTATATAGATCCAGTGAGTGCACCTAGCTTCTTTCTCCTGGTATGTCCTCTGACATGTCTCATCTTCAAGTATGCAAGGGGAAAAAAATTCTACATTATCTACAGTATGTATCACTCTGTCTGTTTCCAGCTCAAACACAGGTAGCAGAAAGATAACAGCTTTAAAAGGAACAAAGTGCATAAGTATCTAGATAATCCTTGATAAAAGGAAAACAGGCCATAAGGTAATAGTATATATCAGGGGTGGCCTGCAACAGCCCATGTCCATCCACCCGTGTGCCTTCCCCTACCCGCCAGTGCATTCGGCCAGCACCAGAAGCCATTCACAAGGCCCCAGCTCCCTTCCGCTGTCGGACCGTTGCTGCCTCACGACTCCAACTCCCAAGGTAAAAATAGAGGGAAGGGAGGGGGGGCAGGAGGTTGAGTGAGAGGGGAGGGAATTGAGTGAGAGGAGGGTGACATTGAGTGAGAGGTTAATTGAGTGAGAGAGGGTGGAATTGAGTGAGATTGAGATGGGAGATTGGGTGAGAAGAAGAGGGGGATTGTGTGAGAGTGGAGGAGGGGAGGGAATTGAGTGAGAGGAGAAGCATGGAATTGATTGAGATGGGGTAATTGAGTGAGAAAGGAGGGGATTGAGGCTGAATTAAGTGAGAGAGGAGGAGGGGGGTTGAGTGAGAGAGGATGACGGGAGGAATTAAGTGAGAGGGGGTAATTGAGTGAGAGGTGGTGGGGGGGAACTGAGTGAAGAATGAGGGGGGAGGGATTGAGTGAGGGAGGAGAATGGGGGCAGTAGGACAGTGGCCCGCCAAAAGCTTTGTGCTCATTCAGTGGCATGCCTGATAAAAGGTTGGACACCCCTGGTATAGATCTTACTGAGGCCGACTGTTCATTTAAGAAATTTTAAAAGTAAAGTATTAACAAAATCTATTACTGTATATTCTGTATATTGCATCTCTCTCTATAGCAAGATTTATTTTATTCGTATACATGCCCATATTTACTATGCTATAGCACAGTGCCATTCCATAAGACACCTCATCGCCCATTCACTTCAGAATGATGATAAGGTGTCTTCCGGCGCTAGAAGGTGTCTTATAGAATAGCACCGCTTAGTAAATATGGGCCACTGTGTGTTATGCTTAACATACGGAAAATGTTAGATATCTGAAACAAATACTGCTATGATGGGTATGATAAATTGTTGATACTAAGGTGGCATTAAACCAACTAGGGATGCTCATCAACGAGTTTGAATGTACTAGGCTGAATATAATCTTCAATGTATTTACCAACAAGAATGCTGACACAGGGAAAATGCAGGCACCTCATTACAAAAATCAACATTTTTAGAGGACCTTCTTCATGATGATTTTGTAATAAACTAATCACTTGCTATTTCTGTGAGTGCTTTATTTCCTCTTCCTTTGGGCTCTCTTTCCTAAATCAACCTACATTTTTACAATGCAGCAGTAAGATTGGGTTTTAAAATAAATGTTTTACCTTCGTTACTTGTTACTTTTTGTAGCATTTTTATTTAGTTGTAACTTTCGGGCTAGGAGAGCATCTTTTTTTATTTAGTAGATGTGCTGTTTTGCTCTTTTGATGAATCAGTTGTTTAAAACTAAGACAGAATTTCATGGCTTTAGTAACCCTAAAAGTTAATTATGTGGGGAATTTTCACTAGGTAACTGTCTGATGTAAACATTAAATTCCAAAAAGAAGATATAATTCCCAACACTGGTTGGTACAAATGTATGAATCTCTTCACAATAGTCCCTTAATAACATATGGGTTAATAGGTTGTATTGTATTGTGTGTCTTTATATAGCACCAAAAGTGTACTCAGCGCTTCACAAAGAATACAGTACAGGGAATTATAATAATACAATAAGTGCAGCAAAATCAGACATTAGGAAAGGAAATCCCTGCCCCAAAGAGCTTACAATCTAAGGTTTGAGGGGAACTTACAGAGACAGCAGATGAGGGAATAAGTGCTGTAGATTGCTGTGCTTGGCCACAATGGGTGGTAGGAGTGACTGGGTGTGGGACAATAGCCATGAGTGCAGGCTATTATGATGCTTGATTTGTGGGGCGAGTTTTAAGGTTAGTAAGTATTAAATTAAAAGGTTGACACCATTTGCATGGGAGGAGATGGCAGTGAGGCATGAATGAGAGCAAGTGTGTATGTCTGGCTTCAGGGAGAACACAGGTTTGGTCAAATACTATTTAATTGTAGCTACTGTATGGAGACAAACATCATAGTTAATATTAAAGATGTACAAATCTGTTCAAAATGCACTTGTGGCATTTTAAGCGGTTTTCCCCCCAAAATTTGATTCCTTATGAAATGTGTCACCAGGCCTCACAGGACAATTAATGTGTCAAATGTAGTCTTAGATTTTAACATTTTGCAAGCTTCCTGTTAAATATTTCCAGACTGTGAGCGAAACATGTTGTATGTGCCCTATTTATAGTCTTGGCATTAGGCGAATATAGCCATTTTAGAGAATTTCCCAAATTACCATACTAATCGAAATTGCAATGCACATTGATGTAACGCTTGTCAAATGGCTTGCGAACTCTAACTAGGCCATTGTTGGTTTCACGACTCAAAAAGGGCAAATTTTGCATGGTTCATGACCAAGTGTTTTGTACATTTCTAGTTAATAGAAGTGATTGATTACTGTATATTTAAGGTAACAACAGGATGGAAGGAATTTATTTTTCCCCTTTTGAGACATACTAGGATAATGTTCCACTGGGGATTTTTGTTTGCCTTCTTCTGCTTCAATGTACTGTAAATACAAATAAAGGATGAGTATCACGGTCCTATAAATTTAACATAGATTGAACTTGATTGACGTATGTCTTTTTTCAACATCTATTATGTAACTATGTAACACCCGTGTAACAAATCAAAGTAAAATTTAATTTTAGAACAAAGCTTCACTATACAGTGAAGTAAATTGATTACCTGACAAAAGCAAACAGTTCCTACACGACATAAGAATAAGCAATTACAGTCTATTGCTTGATATAGCTTAGAGGATAGAAGGGAAAGTGGGGATATGATAGAAACTTCCAAATATATAAAGGGATTTACCATAGTGCAGGAAGGAAGCATATTCCAGAGAAAGAGGACAGCTAGAACAAAAGGTCATTCTCTGACGCTGGAGGGTGACAGGCGAAGGGAAATGTGAAGAAGTGCTTCTTTACAGAAAGGGTGGTAGATTCGTGGAATAGCCTCCCAGCAGACGTGGTTGGGGGCTAATACAGTACGGGAATTCAACATATTTGGGATAAACATAAGGCTAAATCCTAACTATAAAAGAAAGCCACACATCTAATCGGGTCTGAGGTTCCACAGCAGATAGGAAAATGGTTCTTATCTGCCGTCAAATGCTATATTTCTATGTTATGTCCAGACTCACCAATTTCTTTTAAAGTCAAAGTTAACTACTTCATATACTGCTGTACATACCAAAACTCTGCTTCCTATTTGTCATCAAATACAAGGTTTAACATTGTGCGAGGTAGGCCAAGAAATGGCCTTCTTGTTTATTTGGAAAATACTGTCAGGTTTGCAGAATACGACAGAATGTTACTGTTATGACATATTTCTTGTCCTGTTAATTATGGCCATTTTTATTTTGTCCTGCATCCATCTCCTACTCTTAGGCTGTTATTCATTACGTTGGGAAGTTACTTCTCTTTGCTGAAGAAAATGTTAGTCTTATGCAATAAAGAGGAATTCTCCATCACAGGATTGCAGCTTCACTGCACACGGGTAGAATAGGGGGCTTTAATAACTTAGTTTAAAAACGAATGGGTACAGCTTTGGCTTAATAGCTATCAAGTCAATTAATTTTTCAAATGTATTAAGCAAATAGATATCAAATTAATACCATAATAAAAATGACTATGCTTTATTCTGTTGAAGCTAAATGTCAAGTTGCATTAGTTTAGAATTCATAGATATCGCAAATTGCTTCTGTCTGTCAATGTAAATGAAACGTACAGTACGTTTATTTTGGTAAAAGGTACAGTATTACTTTGTTTAATTACAGATATGTCCATGTTAACTGTCCACTTGAAAGAATGAAAAGTAATGCTTATATGCTTTTTATAAAAATGTTACTGATTATATATATATATATATATATCATATTATTTGATATGAAGATGCATACATGACTATTTTATGAACTATTCACATCATAAGAGAGATGTGTGAAATTGCCAGTGTAATTGCCTACAGTTGTGAGTATATTTCATCAAACCTTTTAAAGTTTGGTCGAAATTCACGGTCATAGAGAATTTAGTTCGAACGTTGAAGTTCGCCAGATTAAAATACGGGTCTTGGAGGAGAGAGGAATATGCTGATGTTAATAATTGAAATACAATATGTATATCCAAATTAGAGCGATCAGAAAAGAGGAACGCTGCTACCGTGTAGCGGCGAATCATCTGTGCGCTCATCTGCTGCGGTGCTGATTTACTGCTAAGTGTCGAGCTGCTATTTGCCTCATGGTTCCTGCCGTGTACCGGCGAGGCACCTATGTGCTCACCTGTTGCTGTACTGATTTACTGGTATATTGCTGCTGAATGTAGCGACTTAACTCAATTTCTCAACGGTGCCTACATACCATCTTCTGGATTCCCCTGACCTTGATTTTATCCCCCACTGGCTGGAACCTGGAAAACATTCACCCACGAAGTATCTGGAGAAGGAGATCAACCTATTGCTGTTCTAGTGGCTGACAACAATCTTCATCCGTGAGAGTTTGTGTTCGCTTGTTGTACCAGGCTGGTTATTGCCTGACAGGCTTATATATGTTAATCCTCTTGTACGTGCGATACTCATCTTCACCATTTGTATAATTAATATTTTATTTTACTTACTAGAATATGAGTTGTGCGCTTTTCTGTTTTTTTTCTATATACAGATGTAGTCAGACTTGCTATTATCTGTGCGGCAAAACACTAGGTGTAAATCTCTGGCATGTATTTGCAATCTGAGGCTCCCTGGCGGCTATTGAGTATCATAGGTGAAGATATTCAGTGCGCCACCAGCTGATAACATTTACTGAGCTGCTCTAACATATATACCCGCACAAATAATTATGCTGGCTGACCGTAGCTAAGCCGCAGACCGGATGAGGCAAGGACAATTAATTGCTGATGCAGCTGTCCACTTTCACCTTCTCAAGGTCACAAGGACAGCAAGTCTAGCTTTCATCTGTACAATAAGATTAAACTGCTCATGGAGTATTGCGGTGGTTTTTAAGCGTCGCTGTCCATCTGTGTTTTACAGCAAGAAAATCTGGAAATTGGACAACCCCCCCAGTATAAGAAGACGCTGCACGGAATTACACTGGTCCGCTGACAAGTCCTTGTGATGGCGTGGTCACATGGTAACGTGATGATGCCAGTAGCATATCCCAATTATTTTCTAGGTTTCTCAGGTGTTTTCCTTTTTCAAAAACAAAAAACGCGCGTTTAAAGTTCGCAAAGAGGGACCATTTTCCCAAACTAAGGCAACACATTTGCACATCTTTAGTCAACTGTAAGTACTAGTTTATAATATTTCCCTTAACAGTCTTAAAAGACTTTTGATGATTCTCATATCACACAGACTCTGTAGTTGCCATTTCATCTCCCAGAACCCCCTCTTCTCATGCTAACTATGTATTGGCTCTTCCTCCAAAGTCATGGCAGCCAGGTAAAGCAGAAAGCTTCATCGGATTGTATGTGCCATGTCTATACACAGAAGCCAGGAGTTTCAGTGTTCATGGAAGATTATGAGAGGCCTGAAGAAATATCTGTTCAAAGGGTAAGGAATTGCAGCACTAAAGAAAGATAATTCTGTTAGTAGTTGGGCTTTATTATCAAAATTAATTTTTAAATAGCAGCATTGAGATTTAAACCATATTAACATTTTTGAGAATGCATAATTTGCCTTCGAACCGAGAAATACCATTTATTCCGCAAGGCCTGTCTGGCATAAATATAACTCCCTATAAGGAAAATCAAATTGTCAAAAATCAATTATACATTCCTTAATATAGTTATCAAATGTCAATTAGTTGTGTGTGTTAACTGATGTCTAATTCACATGGAAATACATGATCTGATTCTTTAATATTAGACTGTGAAGAAATGTGGAACTGAAATTGTAGACTAATTGTTAGTGATTTTTAAATGTATTATACAATAAGCAGGTGTCCTAACTAGTTTACCAATTAATGCCTCTGTAGGAATCATTAATGTTTTTTTTAATTAATAATTAAGTATAATTGAGTATAAATATCACTATGACATATAGGGAGTTGTCTGCAAAGAAATAGCAAAAAAACTATTTAGATTATTTGGTAATTTGTATGCTCACCATAACTTGTTTGTGTACCCATTTACCATAAATGAAAATCATTCACTAAAAAACAGTCTTGGTAACCTGACTCACCCTCGATGCCTACTGTATAAATTATTTATCAAATGTTCAATACATACAGGTCAATATATGTTCCCTACAATTGTATCAGAGCAGTCAACCTACAAAATTATGTATATATTTTACATATACCTCTATTGTACCTCCCATGTCTTCTGAAATGTACTGGCTTTATTGATATTTTATATTTATTTGATATCAGATCAGTGATTGAGTATTCATTTATATTTTTCCTAGATTTGTAGATCCTTGCATTGTGATTTTTGGATTTGGTTTATATCCAGGAATGAAAATGTGCTGCATAGCTTCATTTTTTATTTTTTAAATGAAAACCATTGATCACATTATCTTATGAATATGGCCAAAATCAATGGTGAGCAATGAATACATTTATTCAAACACATGCAGCTCTGTCCCCCACTCAAATATTATACATTAAAACCATCCATGACCAGTTATGGCTCTGACCATAGTACAGAACATTTAAGAGAGAAGAGAGATTTGTGGATCACATGTAACAAAATATAAACAATAAAATTGTGCTATCAGGCACCCAAAATGCATCCCAAACATGCAGCATCAAAATTTGACATAGCAATTCGCTAGTACAGTTGTTTTTTATCCACTTAAGTGCAATTACCAAACTCTTTCCATAGCAACTAGTGTGGTACCTCCTAACTGGAGCATGACAGAACCTGATTTACATTTTTAACTGGTGGAGTTTTCTCTCTGGTCAGTTATTTTAACCTACCTGAACTGTGAGGTAGTTGTTCCTGCTAAGTTACTACCAGGGAACTTTTTTGGTTTTGATTTTGGCCACCATTGTGCCGCCCTGTTCATTATGGATTTATCCCAAAGTACCCAGGAGCTATGTTTAAGGGCACTAGCTGGGGGGACACTGGTAAGCTGCCCTGTGCTAGTGCTGGTGTATGATCTTGGTTTAGGTATATGGTTATTTGTAAGTATTGGTCTGGAGAGCCTCAGAGTTTAACGTCTGTTACCTTGATCAAGAGTATGAGATCTACAGTAATTTGACAGGAACTGGGAGTATTGGATCATGTTTTCTTGGGTCATATGAAGAAGAGGCTATTTCTTTCCAGTTCATCATCAGTCCATCAAGGACACCATTAAGTTGGAATGGGTAGTTCCAGTGAAAAGAGTAGGAATCACCAGAAAGATCTCAAAGATGTATTCTTGAAGACTGCAACAGCTGGGATTTTCCACTAATGGTGGATGTCTCCCAAGCAAGAATATGAGTTAGACTATAATTTGCATGGATTGAAGAATAGTATATGCTGCACAAAGGCAATATGTTACCATAAGTGATGCCATAAAAACTGATTACAGTAATAGCTTGCATCCCTAGAACGGTGAGAATCTGGAGAGAAAATCTGGAAGAATAGAATCTGGCACGGTTAGACAGAGGTTGTTCAGGGACATATCAACTTTGTGTTCTCTGGATATTATCAAACTGCTAGTCAGAGCCTCTGCACACTCTAGATGCATAATCCAAAAACATGTTAGTATCCTTATCCTATGCAGAATCCATTTGGAGAAGCTCTTGGATCTACTATTTCAAGAACCTCAGGAGGGAAGAGTACATTTTTACCCCAAGAACACATTTGTTACCTTCAACAGAGAAGGCACATTCCAAAAAGACCACAGTCCCCTCATGGGCAGAAAATCTTCAGTAAAGCCAAAAGAATGGTTTTAAGCTTCCACGGGGTCATCACTGCATACCTCCATGCAGTAGTTTTATTCTTCATGCAGTAGTTCCTTCTGCAGTTTATGGTTCACTCTCCCCTTCTTGACATTGATTTTTGACACCCCACTCGTTTCTGGCTGTCATAGAGGAACACAGAGGAAAAATGGAAATGTAGCTTCCAATGTTTCAGATTCTTCTGGTCCCTCCATGGAAGCACTTTTTCTCCTGCTCTATCTCTATGTTTATCTGGATCACCTTGTGACTTACCTGCTGTTCTCAGATGAAGATAGCTGAGCAGAGAGGAAGACACACCTTCCCTTAAAAGTAAAGTTGTATCCCACCTGCAGCTAAAAGGAGGAGTTTCCCACTAGTTATAGAGGGACTAGAAGCAACCACAATATTGGTAGCCACATTTCCCATTTTTCTCCCTATGCTATTCAAATACAGTAGATACTGTATGTGAAAGCACGACAGGGCACTCTAAAAAGACAGGATTATTAGATAAGGAAATGGATAAAACAACGTTGTGCTATAGATTACCTGTAAACACAAAAATAAGGTGAATAGATGCCATGCCAAAGGCTGCCTAGTGATTACAGTTCAGTTAAATAGATCAAAGAAGTGTGTTCTAATTATATAATATTTCATATAAAACAATTTAAAAGATAGATAATGTCTCAATCTCTTCCAGTGACTTGGCACCTTTCTGTATCTAATTTTCATAACTGAAAATAAAAGTCCACTAATGCAAATAAATGAAATAATCTGTTAAGAGATTCAGAGTTATATAGCAAACCTGGGTACATGCATAGCCTACTAGTTGTTTTAGTAGCTGTAGTAACAGTGGGCCATTTGTCTTTATATATCTTCCTCATTTCAACAGTAATAATGTTTATCTCGTAAAATGTGAGCATTGTGAGCAATATGTGAGGTGCAATTAGAGCGCTTCCGAAAATAATATTGGATTAGAAAAGGACAACTTGACAAAATATTTTAACTTACTTATTGCCAAGTTATTTAATAAGGCACTTGGGGGTATTTGGAAATCATTTTAGCTTTAAAGGCATTGATCATAACCCATTAGGTTATAGAGGGGAAGAAATAGAATTACTAGATTATTAGAGCATGAATTTTTATGGATTTGTACTTTGAAATCAATTCTGCAAACGGAAAACATGATGAATGGAATGTATAACTGTTGCTGGTATCTGAATACTGTTGATGGTGTAGTCATTAATGTTTAATGATCAATGTTTTATTTAGCTTCGCAGTGCTCTATATATGGTTATCTCCACTGTTTTAATATTGTTAATTTAAAATTAATCTAATTAGGCCTTGTGGAGGAAAATAACCCGGCAATGATGAGTAATCATACAAACCGTATATATACTCTAGGTCTTTCTCCCTCCTAATAGAGGTAAATAAGAATTTTAATCCTAATAGAGGTATTCAGGTATTAGTATTTTATCTGGTAGTGTTAGGCCTTGCGAACAGGTGTCTGCCTTGTCGTGACTCGCAAGCTTACAACGCTTTGGCCAAAGGGTTAAACTAAATTACCCTATTTCAAGAGAATATATAAGTATTTTAATGTGTATTTCTGTCATGTTGGATGTAGCATTGGGCTTCTCTGTCGTCTGTTGTATACAAATGCCACGCTCAATAGCACTCCATTTTGACACATATACATATTTATATTTTGTGGGAGCTCAGCGGTTCCCAAAAAGAGCTTGCTGGGGTTCTGTGTTTTGTTAGACAATATGTTGCTCAGGGAATAAATCAAATAAACAATAGGGAAAAGGGTCAAATATGTGTACATATTATTAGCACTCTTGCATTTTTGAGGGATAATACAGTCATATGAATAATTGCTTGTTCAACACTGTAGCTTCCATAATGCATTGGTGTTACCTACCGTATGCTGCTTGTCTATGGAGCACAAGACGGGATTAAGATAATAGTGCTTGAAAGATTAAAGAGAGGGAGGATAACAATCAATCAACGTTTAACACAATAGCATTGACTATTTGCCCATTCTTCTAATTGAGTCTCTAATAAGTGTGAGGCAGCATTCAGAGACTTCAAACTATAAAAAAAAATTGATTTTTAATTACACGTATTAACGCCTGATCAATAGTTCTTCCTATCCTGAATTAACAGGATACACTAGGTGCTATTTTTAACTTGTATCCTGCTCTTATTGATTAAAATACGAATTTCTGTATTTTTATACTTATTTATTTATATTTTTTGAAAAGGATAATCAGAGTTGTTGTCTAGTTCTGTAACACAGGTTCTAGGTGAATTCTAAAAATTCTAAAAAATGCAGAAATAAAAAAATCAATGTACTGTACACAGAATATTCTTAAAATGTCCTATTAGGCTGAAGTAGTTTATAAATAACAGCCTAGAATTTATTTCCACACAGAAGTACCAAATGCTTGTTTATCAATATGATTCATTCTGGGTCTCGTTACTCCCAACCGCTGCAGTTGCAGGATTATCTCAGATGAAAAAAAATATAGAATACAAAAAGTTCAAGACCACTTGAGCAATGTCTCGGAGGTTGGATGTGTCTAGACTCAGGAAGCTGCATGTAAACTAGCCATGACCAGCAACTCTGGCAAGACATGCTTCCACCGCATGCCATGCAAAGCCAACCAAGAAATGTAAATGTAACATGGTATGTTCCATAGTACCTGTTCTTCCCCACATAGTGTATCTGTTATGTAAGCCCTGTTAAATTCCAGGAAGAAACAGATTAATCTAGGGGCCAGTGAACCCCCTTCTGCTTCCCTTGAAAGTGAAGGAAGGTGGTGACTCATGGCCTGTGTACAGCCCCCTTGGAGGTGGGTACAGTCCATGAGCCCGCGCATTCCAGAGTTTTCTAGGGGAGTAACTAAAAGTTAGTGTCTTTCTCTGCTCCTCAAGGATTGAGGTAGGAGCTAGCAGTCTTCCCCATTGCAGGGAAAACATGCTCGCTCTAGGCCAGCTGGCCTAGAGACCACCAAGATTGAGCCCATGATACCGGGCGTGCACCATCTAGAGGTCCTGAGACTGCAGAGAATATGCTGTAAAGAGGATCTGTGCAGAAGGAGAAATAAAGCTGCTTGTTCACCAAGACTCTGCCTGGGTGTCAGTTACCGGGCAGGAGGGAGACTGAATGCAGTGATGGCTGCTGATATCCTACTCCTAGGATCCTATCATGACTGGAGGTGCTGTACCAATGAGTAAAGAACTAAAGACCACCCAAAAGTCTGTCCTATTGCCCTTTACAATCGCAGCCACTCAGCTCTCCTGGAACAGCAGGTATGCTTGAGCACCACACGAAGTTAGTAATCAGTGTATTTCCCGGAGGAGGGGGGGAAACAGGGGGAGTCCCAACTGCTTTCTTCCTTGCCGCCCTGTGACTGCACTTGTCCTATAATTTCACAAGATATTGGCCTCTGTTAGACCTTGAACTGGTTATGATAGGAGACACTTTAAAGAAAAAGTGCTTCACTTTGTATATATTGTTCTTCAACTTAAACAATAAAATACTGCATGTTTCAATGTATTGCTGAGTTGTTTTAAGAAATAATTGTCCTACAGCTAGGTCCACCATAAAGACTGGTATCTTTATTTGAACAACAAACTAGTTTTTAACAGATTGCTGAACCATCTTCTACTGTAAGTACATACATGGATAATAAAAAAGTCTCAATAACCCTACACCAATCAATATTAATTAATCAGTGTCCCAGGAGGACCCGCGATCAAGATCTGGACAAAGATCCTAGGTGGGACCGAACCGTCAATACTGATTTAATAAACCCATTTTACTAATACCCTTGGAGTGCCTGGATATTTTTTTGTTTGTATACACATACATACACATCCAAATATGTAGCCAACATCCCTTCATTTAAACAAAAAATCAAATAAGCACAACTTCCTTTCACAAATACAGAACTTTTATACAGTGGCCAACTGGCAACCAATTTCCAACCTTCTAGACAGACCAGAATAATTACTATCCTATCTGGTTTCCTTTATTATGAATTTCCTTACTTCTATAGACCTATTAGTATCTATGTGCAAATGTGCCTCTTTCTTCTGCTTGTATAACTGTAGCCTAAGGGTTTACTCAATTTAATGTCAGAACAAGGTGATGTCCCACATTCTTTCTGCTTTCTGAGTAGTGCTTGTTCTCCTACTACTTTATCATTAAACTGTATAATACATTAGAGGGAGCCTATCTGGTACTGCAGTGAGATGACATGGGCAGTGCGCTAGCACTTCTACCCCAAATAATGGACTGAGAGCTAGTGGTTGTACCCCTAGAATCTATTCATAATTACTGTTCTGGAGCCGGAGTGAACCCAGCTACTGTAGTTACTCAGATATTTGTTTTTGTGACCTTAGTTAAACACCCCACCTCATCATACTGCATTGTCCATTGTCCATTTTCTGTAAAGTCTCTTGTAAAGTCACCATACCCCTTGGGCTAGGGCCAAAAGTGTAATTTTATATATATATATTATCTAAAAAGACTTAATCCCTGGGACACGCAGGCCAATAGGAAGTCGTACCAATGATATCACGGCTTCCTATTTGCTCGCAGACAGCGGGAGCTTAGAAAAGTGTCCATTAAGTTAGGGGTTCTCAACACGAGTCCTCAAGCCTCCCCAACAGGTCAGGTTTTCAGGATATCCCAGCTTCAGCCCACACTTTAATAGTGAAGGTAATAAGAAAGGCTCCTTTAAATACAGGGAAAGCATGACTGCATGCTCTGAAATCAGCCTGGTGATTATATTGCCTGTGCTACAAAACAGAAATATATATATATGATCTTTAACTGTTTTGACACAATGAGTGAGTACCGATTGATTCACTGCAATTTACATCTGAATGTGAAGATGGAAGGAAAAAAATTGATTAAAAAAAAATGGAAACAACAACTTCAAGAATTACAGCAGAGAATTTTAACTACAGCTAAAAAATCTCGTCAGCTTGTTCAAAATGTATGAAGACACTTTAATAAACAATTATGAAGAACTTATATGATTTGTAGTTGAAAGCACAGGAAAAGCTCGAGGAATCGCTAACAAAAAACAGGATAAAGAAATATCAGGTGAGACAAAGCAATTAATAATGGAACGACAAAAAATGAAGCAATCCCAAGACACAAGAAATGAATATTCAGAGCTGTGCAAGACAATGATGATACTGAAGATGTAAGAAAATGTAACTTTGATGTGGTGAAGGCTATTGAAGATAACAAAAGTTTATGATTGGGACGAAGCAAATCATTGCAGTCAAACAAGACAATGGATCAACAATAAAAGGCCATGCACTTATCATAAAGAGTGCTGAAGAATATGACTTCTACATGAAATTGTACAAGAACATAGATCACAAACGGCATAATCCAGCAAAAGAAGAGCAAGAAGCAACAACCAATGATGTACAATGTCCTTCCCTTGTGGGGTCCAAGGCAGCATGCTGTCAGAAGGTCCCCGCCTCCAGCCAGCAATGCTCCTCTTCCGGCAGCATTACAGCAGCATTATGTCACGGTGGTATGTGACGACACGTTGTCATGGCAATGCGACATCATGTGAAGCTAGGTCACCATGACAATGCAATGCTGCAGAGGAGGGGTGATGCTGCAGCTCCCGAGAAGGTAAAAACCACTCTAGACACCACCCTACACACATACACAACCCACGCTTACAATGCACACACGCACCTACCTTGGGGTGAGCAGCGGTCCTGCGGTGGCCCTGGGGATTTCCCAGCTCCATCCTCTAGCTCTCCCCTCTCCTGTTGGGCAGAAGTTGGATCCTAGCGCTGACAAGAGTAGGGAGTGCGGGGCCCCCTAGAAGATGCGTAGCACAAGGCAACCGCCTTCCTCACCTTGCCCTAAGACCGGCCCTGCGAAGAAGTGACAAAGGCAATGCAATCCATGATGAATGGACAGGTCCCCAGGGAAGATTACATTTACAACTGAAATCTTATACAAAGAGAGAAGAATAAAACAAGAAACAAAGAAGTCCAGAGTAACATCCAATGTGACAAAAATACACAGTGTGATACATATATATCTCTTGGAAAAAAGGGTAATTTAGTTAACCCTTTGGCCAAAGCGTATAAGCCTGCGAGCCACTTTCAAGGCATGACCATAATATCGCAGGTCCTAACACTAAGGGGGCTATGCACTAAGCAGTGATAAGTCGTTTTAAGAGCGCAAAGTGCTTTTAGAACGTGAAGTTCCGCCGAGCGCTATTCACTAAGCTGCGCAAACAGGCACTTTGCGCTCTAAAACTGACATTTTCCTGGAAATTTTTCATAGTCCAATTTTGCTCGTACAGTATGATGAGCTGTTTGCGCTGAATCCTGCCCTTCTGCGGGATTCACTAAGCAACGCAAACTGATCGTACGTGAAAGTTGCGCTCAAAAAAGCTCACCAGCTAAAGGCAGGTGATTAAAAAAGCAGGACTTAGAAAAAAAATCTTTGTTTACCTTTTTGCAGGCGCAAAACCAATACAACAGGCCGGCGGGTGTTCCCGGCTGACCCCGCAGGGGTCCCCGAGGGAGGCCGGGGGTCGCGCGAGTGTCCCCGGCTGACCCCGCGGCCGTCCCAGGGTTCCCGCGGGAGTCCCGGGGTACCCGCGGGCCTGCGGTACCAATGTTGTGCCAACAAAAATACTAAACAATATTTCTAACTAAATACACCCCCCTAACACATACAGTACAATAATGTGCAAAATAACTATTATCCAGATATGGATAATAGATTATTTGCCCATTATTGAACACTGCATTAGCATAACTAAATAAAAACAGTAGCCAGCTAATCCAATGAATACAAGCAGTAACAACATCAACAATTAATTAATTAAACCATTAACCAATGAAACCAATTCATTCCTAAACCAACTCAAAATGAATAGTAACACTAACCAATCAAACCAATGAATTACTACAACATTAATGAATGTAAATATTAAAAGACAAATAAATACATTCAAACAATCTCTGAAAGAACCATAAAACGCATTAGCCAACATAATACAACATTAACTACAAATGAACACCAATCGCAAACATTTTATTACATTAAGCAGGAAAAATACAAACAATTACATCCACATAAGAAACTGACATTAAAAAAAACAACAGCAATACCAAGCCAGAAATGCCCCCCAAATATTGTAATAATAATGTATTAATCTGTACCCTAAAGTGGTACAGATTAATATATTATCAGTCAATGTGCCTCCCCCAAAAAATCAACAATCACATCCAATGAAAAAACCTGTAAAAAAAGACATTTACAAACATTGAATATATTACTTACCATTAGAAGCGGTGGCCCTCCGACTCCCGGGGTAACAGGAAGCTCATGTACCTTGAAGGCGTCCAACAGCATCCGATGCCATCCGCCATGAAGATCCGGATCAGGTACCCCAATCTTCTTTTTTCTTTCTTTAATCACCTTCTTCTATCTTCATCTGTCACCATTTCTTGATCTTCTTTATCTTCTTTCTTCATCTGTCAATCCAAAATATCCCATGTTAAATCCTAGCCGATGCTGTCTCGTCGGCTTCTTGGGCTCAAATGAGGCGTCACGGCCTTAAATATGGCTTGTGATGTCACATTTAGCCTCAAAATGGTTAACAGCCACCTGATTGGCTTTTCAAACCATGTTCCGACTTTAATTTTTTTTTTACATGATGTCACTTAAAAGGAATGATGCCAGCCAATCAGAATGGCTGTGCTTCATTTGCCTTTAAGATGACGTACAAAAACAAAATAGCTTATCTTCATCAAACAAAAACAACATAGCTTCTCTTCAGCATAGAAAACAAGGCAGCTTCTCTTCAGCATGCAGGACACAGACAGTTCATCACACATGTAATTTGAAAACAGACCTTATAGCAGTAATCTCTTCAGTATTTCAGTCCTGTCTCCTGACCAGCTAGCCTGCATGTGTGTACAGCCGGGGTTTTTTAAAACACCTTGATTATGCAGCTGGGGTCAGACTAATTAAGCAGCCCTTCTCAACTTAACCTCATCACTGCTGCACTGCAAGCCTAAACATAGGTTTGCCAGGTACATGGCTGGTGACGTTCATTCACCCTGTCACATTCCTCCCCTGTTAGTGTGTGGCTGGGGCCACGCACGGCTGAAGCCCGACCCCTTCTCTAGAAAAGAAGTCAGCATTTGCATTTTCTTTTCCAGGCCTATGCTGAATCTCAAATGAGAAAGGTTGGAGGGCCATATACCAACTGGTCAATCTAGCATTGGAGTCCTTCATACTATTTAACCACGTCAATGGAGCATGGTCCGTCACCAGAGTAAACCCTCAAACTGTTGTGAAAAACTCTGCCCCTAGCCCTATCTCTGATGCATCGGTTTGCACTACAAAAGGCCTGTTGAAGTCTGGGCTACTAAGGGTGGACCCTCTGATAGACACCTTTTAATGTCCTCAAAGGCTCTCTGACACTCCCTTGACCATACCACTTGTGTAGGGGCACACTTTTTTGTGAGGTCCATTAATGGGGCTGCAACTTCCGAGTAGTTGAGGATGAACCGCCGATAGTACCCTGCTAAACCCAGCAGAGAGCGTACCTGCGTTTTGTTTGGGGGGTCGGAACTTCTTTCAGGGCAACTACCTTGTAGGCTAGTGGCCTTACTTTCCCACCTCCCACTGCATATCCTAAGTATTTGGTTTCCGTCTTACCTAAGGCACATTTCTTCGTGTTGGCTGTGAGCCCTGCCTCTCTTAGAGATTTGAGGACCACTTTCAGCCTATTTAGATGGCCCGCCAGTGTTTACTATACATGACAATGTCATCCAGATAGGCCACGGCATAAGCCCTATGAGGTCTCAGTACTTTATCCACGAGTCTCTGAAATGTGGCTGGGGCTCCATGCAGTCCAAATGGCATTGTCACAAACTGGTATAAGTGGCAAAGGCTGTTTTGCACTTGGACTTTTCCTCTAAAGGTATTTGCCAGTATCCTTTTGTTAAGTCCAGCGTGGATATATATTCCGCGTTACCAAGGGTGTCAATTAACTTGTCCATCCTTGGCATCGGATATGTGTCAAACTTGGATACCGCATTGACCTTTCGGAGGTCTACATAAAATCTTACCTTCCCATCGGGTTTAGGGACCATAACTAGTGGACTAGACCACTCATTGCATGATTCCTCAATCACTCCTAAGTGTAACATTTCTTGTACCTCCTTCTCTACCAGGGCCCTATGACTTTCAGGCAACCTATAAGGACGGGAACATTCTTTTACCCCAGGTGCTGTCTCGATCACATGTGAAATTAAATTAGTTTGCCCTGGCAAATCAGAAAAAACATCATGGAATTGTATAATTATTTCTAACAAGTCCCCTTTTTGTTCAGAGGACAACTGTCTACCTATGGATTTTATCGTCACCCTCAATGTTCTCCCGTGGGGCTGAGTACCCAAGTCCGTTTCCTCCTCCATCGGGTGGATGAATAAAGACCGCTGCATCTTACAGGGTTTCAGCAAGTTCACATGGTAAATTTGCTTACCCTTCCTGGACCCTGGTTGAGCGATCTCGTAATCCACATCACCCGTGCGGTGGAGTTCTTCGAATGGGCCCTGCCATTTGGCTAGGAGTTTGCTCTCACAACTGGGGAACAACAACATCACCTGATCTCCTGGATGAAACACTCTCATACGAGCATTTTGATTGGAATGTCTCTCCTGACTGTCCTGGGCTGATCTAAGTTTCTCCCTAGCAAAATGGCCAACCACATCTAGGCGCTTCCTAAGGTCCAATACATATTGCAGGGTATTCTTAGAAGGGGACCGCTGTTCCTCCCAGGACTCCTTTAGGAGGTCTAGGATACCCCGGGGTTGGCGGCCATACAGCAGTTCAAATGGAGAGAATCCTGTGGAGGCCTGGGGAACTTCCCGCACTGCAAACAGCAGAAAAGGGAGAAGTTCATCCCAGGCTCTCTTATCTGAATCCACAAATTTCCTCAGCATCCCTTTTAGAGTTCGGTTAAATCTTTTCACCAATCCGTCAGTCTGTGGATGGTAGACCGATGTCCGAACAGACTTGACCTCTAGTAATTTTAAGACATCCTGCATCAGTTTAGCCATTAAATTTATACCTTGGTCTGTCAATATAACCTGGGGAAGTCCAACCCGTAAAAACAGCTCCAACAACTTGTTGGTTACCTGCTTCGCCGTTGCTGTTCTCAGGGGGAACGCCTCAGGATATCTTGTTGCATAGTCAACTATTACCAGAATAAACCTGTGTCCTTTCGCAGAAGGTTCTAGAGGTCTTTCCAAGTCTACCCCAATCCTCTCAAAGGGAACTGACACCAAGTGTAGAGGAACCAAAGGGGCTGGTTTTTGTCCCTTCGGACTAGTTAGCTGGCACTCCGGACATGCCGCACATAACTTGCAATATCACTATGCATCCCTGGCCAATAGAATCGGGACGAAATGCAGTCCAATGTTTTAACCCTGCCAAGGTGACCACCCCAAGGTACAGTATGGGCTAGAGTGAACACAGATTTAACAAACGCCTTGGGAACCAATATCTGTCTGGTGACCTCCCATGTTTGTGTCTGCCTCTTCACCCTATACAGGATATCATTTGATAATTCAAAATGGGGGAATACTATCACCCCATGGGCATTCAATATCTGCTCATCAATTTTTACCACTTTATCATACTGTCTAGCAAGGACTGGGTCGTCACTTTGCCTGTGGTGTAAATCAGGGAGGTATAGGTCTGTTAAATCTCCAGGGCCCATATCCCCCTCCCTCTGGCCATCCCCAGCCATCACTTGTGACTTCTGGCTACTAGAATGGTCACCTTGAGACCCAGATTTCTGCAACCAGTCCTGTTTGTCAGAGTGTCTTTGCTTCCGAGTCTTTGGAACCCGGTGTATACTGGGAAAAAGGTCTGCCGAGAAGGAACAGTTTGGCAGGGTTAGGCCCCTCGTGAGAGACTGGAGCCAATAGGACCGAAAAAAAGGCCAGTCCCTGCCGAGCACAACAGGGGCAAGGAGCGACTCCTACTTCGAGGTAGGCCTCCTGACCTTTTACCTGTAGCCGGATTTTGGCCGTCGGATACCGTTTTACATCACCGTGTATACATTCTATACTCCATGGAGAGTCAAAAGAACACATGTTAGACGGTAACAGTTCCTGGAAGACTAGAGTTTTCCAAGAGCCCGAATCTACAAGGGCCTGGATGGTTTTTCCCCCAACCTGGGCTAGAAGTAGCCAGGGCTTGTAATTTTCTCCAGTGAAGGCTGAGGCGATGGTCCTTCTGAAGGAACAATCCATCTGTGGACAGTCCATATGCCGGTGGTCTTGTTCTCCGCAGGCGGAACATGATAGCGCTCCGCTGGACCGGATACTGGAGACCAGGCATCTGGTGGGTCCTGTGGGCGACGTCCTCGGAAGTTCCTCTCATTTGGCAACAAGCCTACATCAGGAAGGGGATGAGGGTCTCGGCGGTGCTTGGCGTTTTGACTTCTTCCTTGTTGGAAGGACTGCTCCTTTCGTGGCCCTTAGCGGTTGCGCATGGAGGGGTCATAGTTTCTCCGTTGTTCCAATCTCCCTCTTTGGGTCTCCGCAAGTGCTGGTGAAGTTGGATCCGTCGGGTCCAGGGCACTCGCCTGATCCTCGGCCCCAAGGAAGTTCTCAATGAGTCGGACCGCCAAAGCTAGGGTTTCAGCAGCATGGCGTTTTACCCATGAGCATGCGGAAGGGGGTATTATCTGTAGGAATTGTTCCAAAACCACTTGCTCAAGAATTGCCTCCTTAGTGCGCTCCTCGGGTTGTATCCAGCGAGTACACAAGTCCAATAACCGCTGAGCGAGTACCCGGGGTCTCATCTTAGCGATGTACTTCAGGTTCCGGAACTGCTGCCGGTAGGTTCCTAATAAGTTTGTATATTTTTATTTAATTAATCACTATACATCACAATATAATTTGTTCACTTAGCAGAAGTTCTTTCAGCACCATCTTTCTTTTTCTTTGTTTATATAGCGCCAAAAGTGTACTCTGCACTTCACAAAGAATACAGTTCAGAAATTATAATAATACAATAAGCAAAGCAAAATCAGACAATAGGAAAGGAAATCCCTGCCCTGAAGAGCTTACAATCTAAGTGGTATAATGGGAGACTTACAGAGACATCAGGTGAGGGTATAAGTGCTATAGATGGCATTGCTTGGCCACAATGGGTGGTAGGAGTGTGTGACAGGGTGAATTCAACCCCTATCCGTTATGCCTGGGAAACATATGTCTGAGTGCTGCATCCAGCACTCAGAAGGTTAACTCAGGAGGAAGCTAGGTAATCAGGAGGTAAGCTGACACCTGATAGCCAGCAAGGTAGAAAAGGATCTTGTTACTGGCAGTAGCTGCCTGCCTTAGACCAGAGCACACTGCTATGTGAGCTGTTAGCCAGAGGGATTTCACCAAAGTCACTACTTCAACCAAAGTAAGGATTGTTCTTTTGTTTTCCTGACTGCTTAAAGTACACTTATTATTTAGTTATGGTCTAGCCAGCCAGCCTGCTAGATAGGCCTGGTGTGTTAGTCAGATCTCCCAATGTGGAGCATGTTGTGTTTTGGTTTGAAGTGACAGTGTACCCACATGTTATGTTATGTTATGGAGAAATAAAGCCACTGAACGTTTTATATTATCCTGAAACTACACGTGTGGACTGATCCCTGACCACGGCTACAGGCCGTCCTGCCACAGGTGGTGTCAGAAGTGGGATGTCGGACGGCCCCTGTATCTGAAGGGCCACACAGAAAAAAAAAATGGAGACCCTTTTTTCTTAGTTCCTTGAGCAACAGCTCCAGCTAGCAGAGAAGCAAGCTGAACGACAAGCACAGCAAGATGAGCAACAGGCCCGGTGAGAGGAAAAGCTACTCCAACTTCTGGCCGAAGGCCCAGCCCCAGGCAGACCAGCGATTCCAAATAACCCACCGGTGATGCTGCCTAAAATGAAGCCAACCGAAGATCCAGAGGCATTTCTCCTCACTTTTGAAAGGGTAGCCACGGCCCACGGCTGGACAGTTGATCGCTGGGTAACGACTCTGGCTCCACTCCTCATAGGAGAAGCTCAGGCAGCCTACCAGGCCCTTCTAGCAGACGAGGCCATGGACTATCAGCAACTAAAGGCTGCTATTCTGGATCGCCTAGGCCTCACTCCAGAGACCTACCGACAGTGGTTCCGGACATTCAAATATGCAAACAGAGACCGACCCCGGGTCGTAGCCCACTGCTTAGTAGACTTATGTACCAGGTGGATACAACCGGAGAAGCATACCAAGGCAGAGATCCTTGAACAGTTTGTGCTCAAGCAGTTCATACAGATACTGCCCCCCTCCTCCTGCTCCTGGGTAAAAAGACACGCTCCGTTTTCCCTGGATTCAGAGGTCCGCTTGGTGGAAAACTTTATTGGCGACGACACCCAACAGGATAGCTGGGAACGGTCCGTGCAAACACCAGTTGCTTCCGGTGATGCCAGAGGCAGGAGAGCAGACAATCGAGGGATCTACAACCCGCTAGCTCAGGAGATCCAGTCAACTCGATCGGAACACCCTTTACCATCTCGGAGGGTTCCTGGTACAAACTCCCGCAGAGACGCCCGTCCCGGGTCCAAGGCCATTGGTTCACTCAAGGGAGGCCGCCACCCACAGTATTCCCTGAGAACCTGGACTCCCGTCACCCATCCGGTGGAGAG
Source organism: Ascaphus truei (assembly GCF_040206685.1). Classification (NCBI taxonomy): domain Eukaryota; kingdom Metazoa; phylum Chordata; class Amphibia; order Anura; family Ascaphidae; genus Ascaphus; species Ascaphus truei. The sequence continues at coordinate 13,510,421 of NC_134490.1, read as the reverse complement.
GATACCACTACCAACCAGAAGGGAGGATCCCATCCAACAGCGGGGAGGTCCCAACACCGAACCCAGTCGAGAGCTTCCGCTGCCGACCGAGTTTGCGGACTCCGGGGATGATGAGATGGACTGTTCATATGGAAGAACCACTGCCACAGCTTCTCTCCGAGGGGACCACAATCCGTGGTTAGTCCCAGCATCTCTGGAGGGGAAAATAGTCAAAGCCATGCTGGACTCGGGATCTGGAAAAACCCTGATCCTAGAGGGCCTAATTCCAAGCCACAGACTATCCTATGACTCTCCGTGGAATATCGAGTGTATCCATGGGGATACAAATAGATACCCGACGGAGAACATTCTTCTGCGTATCAAGGATCAAGAGGCTAGCCTGCTAGTAGGAGTTGCTCCCTGGCTACCTGCTCCTGTTCTACTTGGCCGAGACTGGCCCTACTTCAAAAAATTGTTGGCCCCTTCCCTACAGAGCCTACTTCCCTGGTACCGGAGAAGCCCGGAGACTTGTTTCCTTTTTCCCCAGAGATTTTCCCCCGTAGACACCACGTCCCAAAGACACGTAAACAGAGACGGGTGGAAAAAGAGGACTGGTTAAGAAAGGCTGGGACTCTTGGTAACATTAGTCAGCCCAAAGGACTGCAGGTCATGGCCGGAAATGACCAGGGTGGGGAACAGATAGATACGGGAATTTTGCCAGACCTGGATCTTCCTGACTTCCGTCAGAGACAGAGGGAAGACCCAGCTCTGGCTAGACAATATGAGAAGGTGGTACAGGTCAACAACAAGATAATGGATGAACAAGGTGTAAGAGTGTTTCCACATTTTGAACTGTTGAATGACATCCTATATCGTGTGAATAAGGTTACACAAACAGGGGAGGTCATTCGACAGATGCTAGTCCTAAAAGGGTTGATTAAAACAGTGTTCACTCTAGCTCATTCTCTCCCATGGGGTGGTCATTTGGGCAGAGATAAGACCACGGACCGCATCTCGTCCCGGTTTTACTGGCCAGGCATACATAGTGACATCATGAAATTATGTGAGACATGTCCTGAATGCCAGTTAACTAGCCAAAAAGGACAGAAGCCGGCTCCCTTGGTCCCTCTGCCCTTGGTAGCCGTCCCATTCGAGAGAATTGGGGTAGATTTGGTGGGACCTTTAGAACCCTCTGCGAAGGGACATAAATTTATACTCGTTGTTGTAGATTATGCCACCAGATATCCTGAGGCCTTCCCTCTGAGATCAGCCACTGCTTAACAGGTTGCTCACAGGCTGTTAGAACTGTTCTCTAGGGTAGGACTTCCCCAAGTAATGTTAACTGACCAGGGAACAAATTTCATGGCAAAGTTAATGCAGGATGTCCTGAAGTTATTGGAGGTAAAATCCGTCCGGACCTCAGTCTACCATCCTCAGACTGATGGATTGGTAGAGAGGTTTAACCGTACTTTAAAAACCATGCTTAGGAAGTTTGTGGACACTGAAAAGTGAGCTTGGGATGAACTTCTCCCTTTCCTGTTGTTTGCGGTACGAGAAGTTCCCCAATCATCCACAGGCTTCTCCCCGTTTGAGCTCCTATATGGACGCCAACCTCTGGGTATTCTCGACCTACTGAAGGAATCCTGGGAGGAGGAGCCCTCCCCCTCCAAGAATACCCTTCAGTATGTCATAGACCTTAGAAATCGCCTAGACATGATAGGTCGGTTTGCTAAGGAAAACCTCAAATCTGCTCAAGAACGTCAAGAGAGGCAGTACAACCAAAATACCCGCTTGAGGGTCTTCCAACCTGGGGACCAAGTGATGCTACTACTACCAACATCAGAGAGTAAACTCCTTGCGAAGTGGCAGGGTCCTTTCCAAGTTATCCGCCGCACCGGGGAGGTGAACTATGAGATCTCTCAACCAGGGTCCAGGAAGGGTAAACAAATCTACCACGTAAACCTCCTGAAACCCTGGAAAACGATGAGATCGCTGTTCATCCACCCTCGGGAAGGAGAGACGGATTTGGGTCCACAGCCTCCTAAGGGTAGTACGTACAATGACCATCAGATTCCCATGGGAGGGCAGTTAACAATGGAACAAAGGTCAGACCTACTAGAAATATGTGACCAGTTCCCAGATGTTTTTTCTGAGCTGCCAGGGCATACTGATTTAGTGTCCCATAGGATTAAGACAGAACCTGGCGTAAAAGTACGATCCCGTCCCTATAGATTGCCAGAGGGCCGAAAGACCTGGTAGAGAGGGAGATAATAGACATGTTGGAATTGGGCGTGATCGAGAAGTCCCACAGCGAATGGTGTAGTCCTATAGTGTTGGTCCCTAAACAAGATGGGAAGGTGAGGTTTTGCGTGGATCTGCAAAAGGTAAATGCTGTATCCAGATTCGATGCATACCCAATGCCTAGGGTGGATGAATTGCTTGACTCTCTTGGTAAAGGAGAGTATATCTCCACCCTAGATCTCATGAAAGGATATTGGCAGATACCTCTAGTGGAAGAATCCAAATGCAAAACTGCTTTCGCCACCCCTCTCGGTTTATACCAATTCGTTACTATGCCATTTGGGTAACATGGGGCTCCAGCCACGTTCCAAAGGTTAATGGACAAGGTACTACGACCCCATAGGAAATATGCCACGGCCTACTTGGATGACATTATCATCTACTGCACCGACACACTTTATTCGAGCAAATACCCAGTATGTACCTGGCAGATACCTGGAATGCGCCGCTCCTCACCTATGACAAGCCCCGTTGCGTTTGCCTTCCCAGCCTGGGTTCATGCCTGGCTGACGGGCGGCTGATCTGTTAAATGATAATGATTAGGATTTAATAGGCTGCAATGCTTCGCGTGTCTACCAGATGGCATAAATTCATGAATTGTAATGCAGTATATATATATATATACTGTGCAGTATTGCAGCCAGCGGGAATAAAATGCTTCAATCCCTGCCTGGAAAATACCTCAATGCACTCGGGCAGAAAACAGTCACAAACCTCAATACACCCGGGTATACCCGAATTCGTGGGACTAGCCGAGCTCGAATAAAGTGTGTCGCCAGTGTATAGCAGACACTGGCAGTCTCATATAAAAAGGTTAAGGGCAGTACTAACGTCCTTAAGAGAAGCAGGGCTCACTGCAAATCCAAAAAAATGTGCCCTGGGTAAATCCACTACAAAATACTTGGGCTATGCCGTTGGGGGAGGGATAGTAAGGCCACTAGCTAGCAAGGTGGCTGCCATAAAGGAAGTCCCCACCCCACAGACAAAGACACAGGTCCGCTCCCTTTTGGGGTTAGCAAGGTATTACAGGCGGTTTATCCCCAATTTTTCAGAAATATCTGCACCCCTAACAGAGCTGACAAAAAAGAGTGCCCCGACCCAAGTTAAATGGTCTTGGGAGTGCCAAGACGCCTTTGATATGCTAAAAAAAGTGCCTGTCAGAGGGCCCCACTCTTCGGAGCCCAGATTTTAAAGAGCCCTTCATCATCCAGACGGATGCCTCAGAGGTAGGACTGGGAGAAGTGCTGTCCCAGCAATTTTATGGTGTTGAACACCCCATACTGTTCATCAGCCGGAAGCTGTTCCCAAGGGAAGTGAGGTATTCCGTCGTTGAGGAGTGCCTCGCTGTAAAATAGGCAATTGAGGCCTTGAGACATTATGTCGCCAGAGTACACTTCACCCTGGTCACTGACCATGCGCCCTTGAAATGGTTAAACACCATGAAGGACACAAATTCAAGGTTGACCAGGTGGTATATGGCCCTCCAACCCTTCTCTTTTGATATACAGTATAGACCTGGAAAGGACCATGGAAATGCTGATTTTTTTGTTAAGAGAAAGAGTGGAGGGTCGGGCTTCAGCCGTGTGGGACCCTAGCCACACACAAACAGGGGAGGTATGTGACAGGGTGAAGTCAACCCCTATCAGTTATGCCTGGGAAACATATGTCTGAGTGCTGCATCCAGCACTTAGAAGGTTAACTCAGGAGGAAGCTAGGTAATCAGGAGGTAAGCTGACATCTGATAGCCAGCAAGGTAGAAAAGGATCTTGTTACTGGCAGTAGCTGCCTGCCTTAGACCAGAGCACACTGCTATGTGAGCTGTTAGCCAGAGGGATTTCACCAAAGTCACTACTTCAACCAAAGTAAGGATTGTTCTTTTGTTTTCCTGACTGCTTAAAGTACACTTACGGTTTGGTTATGGTCTAGCCAGCCAGCCTGCTAGATAGGCCTGGTGTGTTAGTCAGATCTCCCAATGTGGAGCAGGTTGTGTTTTGGTTTGAAAAGACAGTGTACCCACATGTTATGTTATGTAGAAATAAAGCCACTGAACATTTTTCATTATCCTGAAACTACACGTGTGGACTGTTCCCTGACCTCGGATACAGGCCGTCCTGCCACAGAGTGACTGTGGGTGTGTACAGTATCTCTGGGTTCAGGCTTAGGGGAGATCCCCAGCAGCAGAAAGGAGTAGATAGAGAATGTGAATAGAGAATTTGTGGGGGTGCTTTTTATTGAGGGGTAAAGAAGTTGCTGGGAGAGAGGTGTATAAATAAAAAGAAGTTGCTGGGAGAGAGGTGTATAAATAATGGTGGAGTAGGGAAGTTGGAGAGAACAGTGATGTTCACGATCAAAAAATATTGAACCAACTAACTAGAATTCTAAAATACTGGATGAGAAATCATTTGAGCACTGTTTAAACCAATGTCTAGAGTCTTAAATAGCAGGTCAAATCCAAAGTACAAGTTGTTTGGTTTGTTGATATGGTTATGCTGATATTTAGCCCCAGATATAGCAAGCTCTAGTAACCGAAAAATGCGATATGATAACCTAAAAAAGTGCGTTGTGTTAAAAAAATATCGCACTTTTTCTCAGGCACGTTAAAAATATCTGTTATGGTAAAAAAGGGTCATAATAGAGCATTTTTGGTAATAACGCAAATACATCAAGTTCTGATATTAGGGGGTTAATGCCAGCAATAATGCAAGTTTTTAATCACCTACTCCAGGCTGGCGTTAGCCCTACCTTTCCTAAGTATACAATGAACAATATATTGTCCATTATATAAGCTGAAACAGCATGGAATAGGTGATGTAAAAGTAGTTGAGAAACATTTCAATATATACTAACTCCTTCGTAGGCCATGTGGTCAACTAGTCATACGTTACAAAGGGGTTAATATCAAGGTAAAACTGCATTAGCTACCCCCCTTGGCCACCTTAGTAGCAAATAAATGCTTTATTAACTACTAAGGTACTGTAACCAAGGGTTATATCCCTACTGTCCCTCGAGACGCCTTAGGCTAAGGCCCCGCTCCCTCAGTCAGCGCGCCCGCACTGCAGACAGGCGGCGTGATGACAGGCACTGTAGGGAGCGGGAGATACAATTTTTCTGCCTCTCGCGCATCACCCCTTCCTTCTCCCGAGCAGGCCAAAAGTTAACAAAAAAAACCAGGACACACACCCGCAGCTCCTTCCCTGCTCCCCTCCACTCACACACACACACACACACACACAGGCACTCACACACACACAAGGGCAAATACACACGGGGGGGTGAATCGGAACAAGGGGGAAATCGGAACTGGGATCGGAGCTGAAGGGGGAAATCGGATCGGGCAGAGGGGGGATCGGAATGGGGATCGGAGCTGAAGAGGGAAATCAGAACGGGGGGGATCAGATTGGCTGCTTGGATGTCACGTGACGTGAATGGTCAAAATCACAAGCTCCTTGTAGCTCCGGCTGGCTGACACGTCACAGCACGCAGTCAGCCACGCCGGAAGGAGCCAGCGGGGGCATCTAGAACGGGGGCAAGCAGCTGGTGGCCCGCGGCCACGCGCACTGCCGGCCGCAGCGGGATTAAAGCATAACCATTCTTCACGGTGCAACTACCCCATCAACCCCTGAAAGCGTAACCCCCCAATACACTAATGGGCAAATGTGGTCAACAGCGATTGTGTCCATTTAAACCTTCTAATTAATTAAGTAAAAATGTAAAGTAAATGAAAAATATATATTTAAGCAGTTAAAATTACTGCACACTTATTATTTAATTCCAACAATATACATGTGTGTTACATGATGCGATGGGCGATGGTTGTAGAAAGCAGACCTTTCTGGCGCTTGGATAGCAGAGTTAAATAAATTCCTTTGACGCTTGACTTGATTCTTTTATCCCAATTGTGGATCTTTATACCTCAGAAAAATAGGAGAGAAGAGAGACACAGAACATGCCACATAATGTATTATCCTTGAGATATGTGAATGACTAATAGTAAGGGACAATGACAGAGATAGCTGAATAATATAAAATGTAATAAATCTCCCAATGAGATCAAAAGGAATATAAAATGACTGTACCAAACAGTCTACCTTTAACATACACTGATACACTTGCACATTGAATCACATGAATATGTGCATAGATATACAAAGACATAAAAATACACAGATTCTTCAGTCCTTCTCAGAACAGGTAGTATATACAGCTTAAAAAGCTACTTGACTCTGTCGAAAGGGAAAAATTGAAATCCTATTTACAAGATGTAACTAGGACATAAGCCTTTAAGCCTTAGTTGGTGGAAATAGCACAAGTGCTCCTGCTCCAGGATCCGTCCGTGTAATTCCGTCTAACAGATGGACGTGTAGCTCTGACTCCTCTGACCCGTCGCCTACTCGTCCTCTCCTGATGATGTCACGACCAAACTCCCTCAGGTACGGTGTCCACGCTATGCTACAATCCTACGCGTTTTGAGACTCAATATCGTGGGTCTCTTCCTCGGGGTGTGTACTATAGGCTGTTAGGAGGCTATTTATGCGTCCAGAAATTGATAACAGGTGGTCCTGGTAATACAGTACAACCATCATAATTATTTGAGCAGTCTTTTAACTGTCTTCGTTTGGAAATACACTCCATAGTATTGAGTCTCGAAATGCGTATGATTGTGGCACAGTGCGGACACCGTACCTGAGGAAGTTTGGTCTTGACGTTATCAGGAGAGGACGAGTAGGCGACGAGTCTGGGGAGTCAGAGCTACACGCCCACCTGTTAGACGGAATTACACTCACTGACCGTGGAGCAGGAGCGCTAGTGATATTTCAACCAACTAAGGTTTATGTCCTAGTTACATCTTGTAAGTAGGATTTACATTTTTCCACTCGACGGAGTCAAGTAGCTTTTTAAGCTGTATATACTGCTGCGGCACAGTTTATTCGAGCATTTGCCCGTTCTGTGCCGCAGCAGTAGCCTGGCGCGCGCCCGAGTGTGACGGGCGCGCGCCGAAGCAGCGGAAGAGCGCCCTCCGATCGGGGCGCTCTCCCTACCGCTGCCGGGTCCGCCGGGTCCCCCGGAACCCCCTGCCGCTGTCCCGCGATCGCGGGACACCAGGGCTCCCTCGGGGAGCCCTGGACGCGCGTGCAGGGGGCGCAGGCTCCCGAAGACGCGTGACCGCGCGTCTATGACGCGCGGCACGCCGAGGGGCGGCCACTAGCAAGCCGGGAAATCTCCCGGCTTGCGGATCTGGCCGCACTGCGATAAAGTGTGTCGCCAGTGTACTACCTGTTCTGAGAAGGACTGAAGAATCTGTGTATTTTTATGTCTTTGTATATCTATGCACATATTCATGTGATTCAATGTGCAAGTGTATCAGTGTATGTTAAGGGTAGACTGTTTGGTACAGTCATTTTATATTCCTTTTGATCTCATTAATAGATTTATTACATTTTATATTATTCAGCTATCTCTGTCATTGTCCCTGACTATTAGTCATTCGCATATCTCAAGGTTAATACATTACGGTGGCATGTTCTGTGTCTCTCTTCTCTCCTATTTTTCTGAGGTACAGTATAAAGATCTACAATTGGGATAAAAGAATCAAGACAAGCTTCAAAGGAATTTATTTAACTATGCTATCCAAGCGCCAGAAAGGTCTGCTTTCTACAGTGATCTAAACTGGTTGCCAGACAGCCAGTCTGACTTTTCAAGGCAGCTTATTGGACTTCCACATACGAGACTTATAAGGTTCACTGTATTATTTTGTTGTATATTTTGTTTTGACACCAGTGCTGTTTGCACTAATTTAGCACATACTGACGGGCGATGATTAACTCCAAATTGCTGTACAATATCTCTAATAATTTACACCTGCTTCAGCCATGCGTTACCTTTCCCTTTTTCACTATAAATACCTGAAACGTCAATAACCATTTCTGATGCTGACTAAATGGAGCCCTTCGAAATTTTTATGGTAGAGTGCAAACTCAGGAGGAGAGAGAGAGTAATGGATAAACCCATGGAAAGGGGGACAGAGAGGAGGATGAGAGAGGACATGGAGACAGAGGAGGTACAGACTGCCAGAAGGCATTAAAGCCTCAAGGTCTTTAGAGAGAGGAATACTCTGGCAGGGCTCAGAGAGGAGGAGGTGGTGCAGAGGCACTGTTTGATCAGTAAGGCTATGGCTCCAGTCACTGTGCATGCACTCAGGTCAGAGTGCCGGGCGGCGTGTGCACCTTGTCAAGCCCCAATCTGTGGTCTCTGTATGCGCGTGAGGGGGAAATGCAAGATCGTGACAGGGGGGGGGGGGGGCGTGGCGGGGGGTCACAGCCATGACGTCACGCGGCATTTTCGCCCACATTGTCTTTTGGCAAAGGCTGTCACGCATCGCGCTTCCTGCAGGTGCATGCAGGCAGCCACTGGGGCTGGCCCCATAGAAGGCTGTACCTTGTGTGCACTGCGCGCGCAGCCGTGGCCACTGGGGACCTAGGCTAAGGTAATACTGGCTCTTTATGAAGAGTTGAGGGGAGACTTAGATCCCCTCACTAACCGGACTCATGCAGTGCCTGGTTTAGTTAAATTCCTTTGCTCATTACATTTTTTGGCCTCAGGAGCTTTCCAGTCCATTTTGACAGCCGTAAGCTGAATATTCCAACCCATGTTCTTGCACTGTTTCAGCCAATTACTTAATGCCTTAACTAGACGTGCCTGGAGTCAGAGGGCAGAGTAGCAGACTGAGATGTGCTTTTTGTTACCTATCGGACTCCCAAATGCCCTGGCTGTAATTTATTGCACCCATGTTGCGCTTGCACCACCGCATGAAAGGGAGTTCTTTCACAACCACCATTAGATTTCTTGGGCCCCAGGACTAGATGTTCGCCTGCCCTCCTCTAATGTCGGCGCCGAGCCCCTCCCCTGTGCCAGCGGTCTTGCGAGCCTTTTCGTTTCACACCCGTATTTCTCTCCCCCCTCTGTCTCTCACTCCATCTACTGCATTTATTCCCTCACCTGCTGTCCTGTAAGTCTCCAATTTAGACTGTAAGCTCTCCGGGGCAGGGATTTTCTTTCCTATTGTGTCAATTTGCTGCGCTTATTGTATTATAATTATCTGTACTGTATTGCCTTTGTGAAGTTCTGAGTACACTGTCAGAGCTAGAGATATACATACCTACTCCCCTCACTCTTCCCCTCTCTCTTCCTCACTCATTTTCCCTCCTCCATCCTCTCTCAATCCCCCCACATCCATTATCACTAAATTACCCCCTCTCACCTCAATCCCACTTCCTCAATCCTCCTTCTTCCTCACACTCATTTCCCCTGGCCACACACACAATTCCCCCTCCCACCTCCTCCCTCCAATACACCCACAATACCCCCTCTCAATATGGACACAACTACACCCCCCACTAAACACACCACTACACACATCACTACACACCATCAGATCCAAACACCCTCCCACCAGATACAAACACCACTACCCTCCAGATAAAAACACCATTACCTCCCGATACAAACACTACTACCCCCAGATACAAACACTCCTCATCCAGATGCAAAAACCAATACTACCCCCTCAGATACAATAACCACAACCACCCAGACACAATTACCACTACCTCCCCCCAAATACAATTACCATCTCCCCTCAAATACAATTACCACCACCCCAAATACAATTACCACCACCCCAAATACAATTACCACCACCCCAAATACAATTACCACTAACCCCAAATACAATTACCAATCCCCCCAAAAATACAACTACCACTTACCTCTGGTTGCCGCTGCTGGTTCCCAGCTCTCCCCAGCTGCTGCCTTCCTCTCTCCATGCTGGGCCTGTCTCACTCTCCTGCCAGTGCAGCTTTCAGCCTGACTTCCGGGTGTACCCAGCTTCCGGTGCACATCAGCAGCAGATAGAGGCCCAGCCTCTAGCTGCCGTCGTCGGTCATCGTCTCTCCCCAACTGTTGCCTCCTCTTCCCATGTAGTCTTCTCTCTCTCACTCGCCAGTGCGCACCGGAAGCTGGGCGAACACGGAAGTCAGGCCCAGCTCCCAGCATGCACTAGCTGTTGAGAGAGGCCCGGTGTGGGAAGAGGAGGCAGCAGTTAGTGGCGAAATCAACCAGTGACCAAGCAGCTGGACAGAGGCTGAGCCCGACTTACAGCGCCGTACAGCCGGGGGCCCCACAGCCACCGGTCCCGGGGCACTTGTCCTGGCTCTCCCACCCTTTCGGCGACCCTAACCGCAGTCAATATCACTCCCTTAATGTGCAGGTGGTGTGTGATGCACATATGCACGTAATGAATGTTGTTGCCAGATTACATACATAGACTATAAAATATGATTTGAATATTCCGTTACATCTTTTCACTATCATTGTTCTACCCTCAAAATTACACTGTGTGTGTTTACGCTAAATATGTAATAATAATTTTACTTGGGAGCTATGCAGCTGCTAATGTTTGCCTATTGATCAGCAATTGGTTGTGATATATTGATGTGTGTGTATTTTATATGTGTGTGCTAACTGTTCTTCTGTGTGTGTCAGTGGAGGGACAGCCTGGTGTGTGTTTCCAAAGTGTTCTTTTCATTTGATATAGTGCTTTTTGTATGCGTCCTTTTTACTACTAAAGGGTGTTTGTCTAATGTGGTGAGAGATTGTAAGTATACATAATGTAAAGTTAATGTATAGGTCTTTACAATTGAACATAAATCACTAACCTCATTTTTTTCTCACTTCAAATTCACTCAGCAATCTTCACGGAAGAATAAACATACTGTCAACAGTGATATTCTTTGGTTCTATATCTTTCTATGTTCATTGATGTACTTCAATAAACCATACATATTAACATGTTATAATGCTTTTCTTCATCTTGGGAATGTATTGAGGGCAATATCTTTGGAGCTTATATGGGAACTGAATGATGCATTACCACTAATAGCTTCATTGAAATAACGTGCACCAGACACAAACAGTGGTTGTGTTAAGGCCACAGCACAATTGATTAAACCATTAGAATAATACATAACTCAAACCATTACATAATTAAGTTAACTTCTCTTTTCCCAGCCAGAGAAACATATTGCATAAATAACAATGGCTCTGCTTCCCAGCAGGGAACCTACATGAGCATCATTCCAATGCAAAACAACAATGTAACCCTTCCAGACACCATGCTAATAATTAACCATTTTTCAACCTTTTGCTGTGACAAATAAACCCTTTTTTTTAAATATATTAACATAACATATACACAGATACCTTCATATATAATATAATATTCACAATAATACCTTGCCTCTGTCCTTAACTTCTATCCCCCAACTTAACGGCCAAACTTGACTCCTTCCTGCCTACCACTCCAATGCCAGTGATTCCACCCTTCCCCCTTGGGAAAAACACACCTTGAACCACTCCTCAAACACCTCCCCTATCTCCACCTGCTAACAAGCTAGACCAGGGGTGGCCAACTCTAGTTCTTAATGGCCACCAACAGGTCAAGTTTTAAGGCTATCCCTGCTTCAGTACAGGTGACTCAATCAGAGGCTCAGTCATTGACTGAACCACTGATTGAGTCACCTGTGCTGAAGCAGGGACATCCTTAAAACCTTCCCTATTGATGGCCCTTGAGGACTGGAGTTGGCCACTCCTAACCTAGACCTTCCCTGCCTACTTCACCTGCTTCCCATTCGCTAATCACCTTTCTGCCCCTTGGATGGAAGTCGATCAGGGATCGTCACCAGTTACATGTCGCCCTATCGCTAATTACCTCTGGGTCTTTCAGTAAAGCAAATAATGCTGTCATTCGTGAACGTGTCCACTACAGTACACTATATTCTTTTGAAATTACAAATGTCTTCTAAAATGCAGTAAATAGTCTGTAAACATCAATATATCTATCTATATATATCTATATCTATATATCTATCATATATATCTCTATCTATATATATCTCTATCTATATCTATATCTATATCTATATCTATATATATATATATATATATATATATATATATATATATATATATATATATATACTGGTATTAGTACCAATGTGTTATTTTGCTTGTGGCAGCATGCTATGGGGTTTATGCAGAGAGGTACTGCACCGACACACTTTATTCGAGCAAATACCCGGTATGTACCTGGCAGATACCTGGAATGCGCCGCTCCTCACCTCTGACAAGCCCCGTTGCATTTGCCTTCCCAGCCTGGGTTCATGCCTGGCTGACGGGCGGCTGATCTGTTAAATGATAATGATTAGGATTTAATAGGCTGCAATGCTTCGCGTGTCTACCAGATGGCATAAATTCATGAATTGTAATGCAGTATATATATATGTACTGTGCAGTATTGCAGCCAGCGGGAATAAAATGCTTCAATCCCTGCCGGAAAATAACTCAATGCACTCGGGCAGAAAACAGTCACAAACCTCAATACACCCGGGTATACCCGAATTCGTGGGACTAGCCGTGCTCGAATAAAGTGTGTCGCCAGTGTACGGAGCAAAAAGGCTTAAATTCGCCGCAGGTTTGGCATTTAATTGTGTCCTATGCAGGGTACTCCGGTAGCGTGGTGTGCAGGAAATTACTAATTAGGCGAGTTTCACTTGGCGTGAAACTCGCCATTCTGAGCCGCGCGGTATTAGCCCACAATACAGCCAACTTTTGTTGGCGGGCAAAATTTCCCCTGAACGCGCCATTTAGTAGCTCCGATTGGCGCGTTCATGCGCATCGGAGCTACTGGAATCGTGCGTGTTTCCGCATTGGCGAAATCACGCTTCTCGCCACACCTCTGGCGAATTTCAATTGGCCCGCCAAGTTCTCGCCAGTAACTGCCTACATGAGAAAATTTTTGCCTCTAACCTGGCGAAATTTAACTTTACGTTCCTCTCTGCATAAGCCACTATGTTTTATTAGTGGCTATACTCTATATCCATACCTTCTACACTGTAGATGTTACAAAATACATTATTTTAGCACCAAATATACAGTAATTGCTGTTGGAGCAATGACACGTCACTATTAATAGTGAAAATATAAAGGTGATCCCAAAGAATAAACACAACAATTAGCACATTTTTATTTGATGTATGAAAATATATCTGAAAATCAATCAAAAATAACATAACATATACTGCAGAAAATTTGATATGATTGAGGAAACAATTAGTTCCATGCCCTTTTAGGAGGGTTGGGGTCACCCAGTGGAATTGAATAATGCCTCCTTTTTCTGAGTGCACGTGTTTTTGCTGTGGATGGATGTGGAGAGGCCAGAGGGGTTGCTGCTGTGCTACTTGCTGCACTATTAGCTGGTGTACATTCTATGGAACCTGCTGTTGCCAGTGGTGTGGTGAGGGGTGAAGATTGAGGCCTCCAAATGGACCTTGCTTGTTTGATTCGGCCACCTGCTAATTTGCGAAATTTCTGTGTATATCAAAATATTGAATATTTTGGGCTATTTTTCTTAACGGTTTCAGACATTTGGTTGTGGCTGTTTTACCGTGACCAAATCACTGCCAACGTTTAACCACCACTCACCCTGCCACCGGCACATCTCTACGCTGGCCACCGCTTTGCCGCCAAGGTAAGCCCCTAATCTTACCCCTTTCCTTACAAACCCCTTACCCTAAAATCCCGAACCCTAAGCCCCTTACCATAAAATTCTAACCCATTACCCTAAAACCCTTATTCTTGACTGCCAACCCTAACCACAGAAACCCTCAAATTAACTTTATTGTTATTGAAACGGCCGGCGGCTGAGTGTCCAGACGCAGATTGGCTACGGGAAAAGGGTCTATCAGCAGCCAAACGCTGGCGCTAACATGTACCGTAGCAGCAAAACAGCGGCCACCAAATATCCAATTCTTCAGTTTTTTTAACACCAGTGATGGCTAATTGTTACGGCAATAATACATTTCTCTCCATTTTCATTTGTAACCCTTTTTTCTGATTACATTTTACTCTTGTTTCAAAGATAATTCCTGTTTCTTCAGGACATTTCTTTTTTTTTGCTGTTTATTTCGCAGGTAGAATCTGCTCAAGAGTAGTTACTCCAATAGACGTAGTTTTAAATGAGTATGTTAATCACTTTAATCCTCACCGTTTGTGAGGGGATGTACCTTCAGTAGCTACATTTTTGTCAAAAATATATACTGTACACAACAGAACACAGGTAGCAACATAGTAACGGTGCACTATAGAAAGTGTAAAAATAATCAAGAATGTCGTGTCAAGATAATCAAGTTAAAAATATATTTAATTGGGTTTAATGTATAAAATATGGAAATCAATTTATGAATGTTTTAAATCCACTATTAATATTATCCCCCCCACACACCAAGAGAACAACATTTAACAAACATTCTATTTGTACATATGTTTTGATTGATTTAAAACATTCCCTAGTTGATTTACTTATTTTAGCATATAACCAAATAAAAAGATATTTTTTAACTTGATTATTTTGACACTACATTCTTTCATTAAAGTGCATCTTTAGGTACCTGTATTCTGCTATGTCACTATTGATGTACACCTACTTATTGTTACAGTATTAATGTGCATATTTGTTTTTACGGAACGTAATAATAACCCAATTTTAATGCATCTTGATGTATTCAGGCCTTAGAGTCAATTAAAAAATAAACCGAGTTATGTCTTGGGGTAAAATGCACTTTAGAATCAGTAACATTCATAGTATTTGCATGGTTTTGGATTGGCATAAAGAAATGTTATCTGAGCTAACATGATAAGGTTCCCAACAGAAATAAGACAATGTAGGAGCAAATTAGCAGTTACATAAACCTGCAAACTTGTCTGGAATCTAACCAAAGCATTACCTTCATTGTCCTCCTCTGTTTCAACAATATCATTTTGTGTTATCCCTGATTCCCAAAGCAAAGTGACTCCAATGTTCTCTATTTGGAGCCAAGGCAGATGTATCCAAATGCTGCATTGTAAAACACAGTGTTTCAAAGAGGATTTCACTTCATCGCCCAAGGATTTGGAAGAGATGATGTTCTAGCAAACATGTGTTTATTCCAAATAATGAAAGGGATAAGACTAACCAGTGTAGAATTGGATCAGTCCCAGTTACATCACGTTAAACAGCAGCAATTTGACAAGTTAAAGGATGCATTTGTGTCGAAAGAAAATAACAAAACAAATTATGTTTAATGGATTAGGTTATACCATTTGTCATAAATTATATATCCTGCTTGTGTGTATGTGTATGTGTATGTATTTATGTATTTATGTATATATATATATATATATATATATATATATATATATATATATATATATATATATATATATATATAACATAATACTGAGTTAAGTTATGGTGAGTAAAAAAAGTGACAAAAACCCTCCACAGGAAAGCAAATATGCAAATATAGCTGTATGCTCATCTGCATGTCTTAGGCAGGTCTGCAACCCCGCCTTTCCCCATTATCACCCAGCATACAGCACTTCCACTGCAGCAAGGTATTCTGGGAAATGACATGCAAATGAGCACACAGTGTCACTTTTTGCCTCAATAACCATTTTTAACATGGTTTAACATTTTTAACATGGCAAGCTTAAGCTTGCTGCATGGTCACAGCTTTGAGCACAGCTCATTTGCATGTCATTTCCCAGAATCCCTTGTTGCAGTGGAAGTGCTGTATGCTGGGTGATGTTTGCACGAGCGCTTTTTGCACTTACTATTTCACCACAAACAATAAAATATTAGCAATTGCTGCCTAGGTGTTAAACTACACACAATAGCAAATATATAGGGAGAAGGGGAAAACACAGGCGCAAACTGTTAACTAAACAATAAAATATGAGCATGGATAGACTGGGGATATATTAAAGTCCTTGATTTCTCTGAAACAAAATAGAAAAGAGACAACATATGGTGAAGTACGTTTTGTAATGGTCAATGCGCAAAGGTAGATCGCTACTTACAAAGTAGCAGAAGTATACAAGCATATAGTATATAAAATCCTCTCCGTCCTGCTGCCTGGAGTGATGGTCTGCTTCCTCTCCACGTGGAATGCCAAGATTCTCTGTGGTAGGTTTCCTCCGCCTGCAGATGCCCTCCTGAGCTATATATATATATATATATATATATATATATATATATGTATATATATATATATATATATATATATATATATGTATATAAAGATAGTAACTAAACTGCACTTGAATTAGCCTATCGATCGACATAAGACAATAGAAGTACATGGAAGTATTAGTCTACAGCAGGAATGGGCAATTCCAGTGCTCAAGAGCCACCAACAGGTCAGTTTTTAAGGATATCCCAGCTTCAGCACAGGTGGCTCAATCAGTGGCTCAGTCGAAGACTGCGCCCTCTGTGCAGGGATGTCCTGAAAACTTTACCTGTTGGGGGGTCTTGAGGACTGGAGGTGCCCCCTCCTGGAATATATGGACTAATTGACATGCAAATCACAATGGGGGAATTAAATAGACCCCATGAATACAAATAAAACATCTACATATACTCTAGGAATATGATTATGTGGAAAATAGAAAAGGAAAGGATTAATAATGGGGAAAAAATGGCGGTTGTTTAGTGTCTTTACATGATGTATGATAAAAAGTTATGGATACAGAGGCAAAAAAAAATATTATATATATGTGTACATACAGGTGGTAATATTGTGCAGATCGTCCACGTGTCAGCAAGGCAGCACATCTGCTATAAGTAAACAGGACAGACACTCCAAGATCTAAAGGTGAATTTTATTCCTCAACGCTTCAGCTCCCAATGAAGCCTTTATTATCAAGAGCCTTAACGTTAAGGAATAAAATTCACCTTTGGATTTGGAGTACCTATCCTGTTTTCTTATGTGTGTGTGTGTGTATACATTTATATATATATAAATATTTATGAGAACAGTTGATATCCAGCACTCCTGGAGTAATCAAGCAATAGACTGGTGCTTGTACCATAACAAATTATCGAGCATACGTTTCCAACTGTGAAGGTGGGAAAGAGGCGACAGCACTCAATACAATAGGTATCCAAAAGCAATAATTGTATTGAGAATATAGCACATAGAACCAACGTTTCGATCCGCACAGGGGGATCTTCCTCAGGGGGGGTGCAGCGAATAAGTGACAGCAAGTGACTTATATGCCCACCAACCAAGTGCCAAAAAACACACACCCATTAATTAAACACAAACAAACCGCATTAAAAGGCAGGTGGATAACATTATCAGCTCAAAGTAGCAGCAGCCGTGACAAAGTCCTGCTATTGGTCCATGTCCACTCACATAACTGAGTGCTGGTACAGCGTTGTGACCTTAACCACTATAGTAACCGCATAGCGCATGCACATGTACACCGCATCAAAGTCCCGCTGCAGAGATTGTTCTGCCGTAGCAACAGTGCGTCCTCAGTAATCATGGGAACCCTCTAGAGCATGCGCACAGGTGTCCTCATACCCGAAAAACCACAATGGAGCAGTACATCAGTATAATTGGTAAAAGGATGAGATCAGTCCACAAGCAGAACCCACAGAAAGTCTATATGCATTGCCCTCATGGTAGGGTATCCTTATTATGCCAATCGTGGAAATCGTGGGTTGCCATGGTGATGAACGAACTAAACATACTCCAAGCATGCACCCTAAATGACCTCTCGAGTCCTGAAAAAATGCCTGACAGTATCACGCAAAAACACACAGGTAAAGCACCAACCACAAGTGAGGGGAGTGATGTGTGAAACAGGGGGAACAAGGGGGAGTAATAAAATCAATGGAAGAAGCAATGTGTGGACCAAATGATTAAAAGGTGACCGACAGGAGCTGCAAACACACATAACTTTGCTCGGTGACTCCCTATGGTAACTGCAGCCTTATAAAGCAGGCTGCCAGTACCCAAAATGGCCACAGAGAGCAGAAAAGGCAGGAGAGACAGAAAACCTGGACCGTAGTGAAAACTCGGCATGGATCAAGCAGAATCCTTACATGTGTGAAACGGGGAACAACGGGGAGTAATAAAATCAATGGAAGAAGCAATGTGTGGACCAAATGATTAAAAGGTGACAACAGCATGTAAGGATAGGGGCAAATGTACATAAATAATCAACACATGGCACCAAAGATAACAGAACCATGTGGGATTTTTTTTTTTTAACTTTCAATGCTTTATTTCTAACAAACACATACACACCATGTTGGAATTGAACATTAATACATTTTATATAATACACATGCAGGAATCAAACCCAGGACATTTCATATACTGGTACCAATTCTCTACCTCTAAACCACAGGACTGATGTGACAAAACAGACTCTATAAACGTACTTAACCTCTACAGCACATTGCAATGCACTAGAGGTGGAGAATTGGTACTAGCATAATGAAAGGCCTAGGTTCGATTCCTGTATGATATGGTATAATATATAAATTATAAAATAATTATTTCTCTCTCTCTCTCTATATATATATATATCAACTTTAGGTCTTAAGTGTAGAAATATGTCCTTTGTAATTTAAGACATGCAGGCCTGAAGGAAAAACCTATTAAAAAAACAATAAGTATATGTGTAATGTTTTTTATGATTTTGCAATCGCGGCAATGTTGCAACATTACGAAGGATATACTGTAGCCCTGTCAGATTGGGTGGAGTTATAAGACGAGGCCTAGAGTAGGCAATCGGGTAGAGGGAGCTGTATTAGCTGGGCGAGGAGAACATGGAGCTTCGCCAGCTGAGTTTGGTTAATCTGGGAGAAGCCAGAGCTCTGGGCAGTACCTGTCTGGTTTGATAAGTCCTGACGAAGTTATGTTTTTTTTTTTTTTTATTCTAAAGATACCCTGGTCTGTTATGTATTCTCACATGTTTCTACAATTATGTTAGCAGCCTGCAGCATCTGCTGATAACCACACCCTTATGAGAATGGAGCCATGGAGCATTCACTGTGAGTAAGGTGTGCAACACTTACATAAATACTGGTGGTAACAGGTTGGATACTCCAGCAGGGTAAAAGTTGGTTTGAAAAGTATTAAATATATATTTATGGTTTAATAAAGCTATGGCCGTTTTACCTGTAGGATGGTGTTGTATGTTGATTACCCCTTGTGTGTTAATATGGGTGAGTATGGGTAGGAGGGAAGAGAGTTCAAAGGTTACAAGGTCATGAGCAATATGGAGGCCAGACCAGCGGAGAAAGATACATTTTAATCAACATTCACAAACAGCAAATGAGTTGTGAAAATAGCTGCCCTCTAGTTGATACTTTGGCCATGTTTCATTTTCCATTATTCACTTCTGATCACTTGAGTCAGAAGTACAGTAGATTCAACTAATTGTAGCAAAAATAATGTCCATTCTGGAAGGACCTGAAGCACATTGCTGGGTATTTACCTGTCTCCCTGGGTATTTACCTGTCTCCCAGCGGCAGAACTGTGGCAAAAAAAGCCCCAAATGTATCATGTTATCTGGTGCAGTATTTTCTACTAGTTTTGCAGTCAGAAGACTTTGATAAATGACACCCTGGCATTCACTAGACATTGTGTGACACGACAAGCATACATGATACCTATATGGACTGCCATCAAAATGCCAATGTGGTTGTTATAGTCATATAATGAAATCTCTGCTTTTATTACCTTGAAGGTTACATCATTGTAACTACCCTGTATTTAGGTCAGGTTTTCAGGATATCCCTGCTACAGCACAGGTGGCTCAATCAGTCCCTGTTTCAGCACAGGTGGCTCAAGCAGGGGCTCAGTCTTCAAGTGAGCCACTGACTGCGCCACCTGTGGTGAAGCAGGGGTATCCTGAAAACTTGACTTGTTGGTAGCTCTTGAGGACCACCCCTGCTCTAGCCCTTTTCAAAGTTGCATATCTTTCCAGTCCCATTGATGAATATTTGCACTAGATTAAATACATTAATTATTTTAACTGTGATAATGACGTTTTCACTTCTGAAAATACAAGCCAACAACAGAGCCTACCATCCTGATCCTACCATCCTGATCCTACCATCCTTGAAATACTATGAGACATAGAAAATTCAGCACTGCACACTGCTTGCAAATCAGTCAAAAAGGAATGACATACTTCAAGCTCTTAAATTTATTCATGAAGGCACTTTAATGTATTTCAGCACAACATTGTATTGTCAATTTTTTGTGTTGGTTCTCATATAGTTATTTTTTGCAATAAGAATGCTCAGACATTTTGTGATAACACACTGATTACAAAGTGGGATATTCCATTTAGAGAGCATCTTGTTCTCTTTAAGCAGCTGTAGCAGAGATCCCAATATGACATTTCACTAGTGTGTGTGCTACAGTAGTTCAGATCATTGAATGTCCTGTAACAAGAAAATTGAGGGAAAAAACCTGGAGCATGTACTGTAGATGCACTGATAATGAGGAAAAGGTAGGGCACGTATATCATAAGAAATTACGGGGAAATATCTACATTTTTAATTTGGGAGTGGTAAATGTTAAGATCACCCAAAAGGGAATTAAGCCATATTACTTAAGAGTTCTTAAACCATGCAAGAAATGTACAGTAGGCAGGGATTTTCTTCTTCTTTTTTTTTTCCATTCTGTATGCAAAAGCGTAATCTATGCTAAAGGAAGAGGCACATACTATTTAAGTAGATGCAAGATAGACATTTGTGAGATTTTAGCTTTTAATTCCTTTTACACAACTTTGGCTGGTAAAACTGATAATTTGTCTATTTGGAACATGTATGCATATTTCCTGCCACTGGAAGAATAGGTTAGCCACAGAGCTCTATTTAGGATATTATTTTGAAGAGGAGAGTGAAAGTGTCCACTTTAATAATAGCCTCGATAACATGGACATTGTCTCCTCTATTCTGCGTGCGGTAAGAGATTGGTCAAAAATAAATCACACAAAATTTACCATTTTTCACACGACTGCACTACTTTCATGATCATATTCAGGTGCACATCTTGTTGCATAACCAGTGGTACCCAAGGAATTGGGATGAATGATTTATTTTTCAAAGTATTTCACCATTTTTTGCCCCTTTTCACAAGAATTTTGCAAAAATGACATTATATAAAGGACAACATAACCTTGCCCATTTATTTTTTATGGTTGGCAACATTATTATGCGAAGTTTGATGATTTTTGCAAATTGTTTTCCAAAAAAATAGGCTAATTTTGTCTTGTTCATGAACAACAGCAATTCGCTGTCTCGCCCAAAATATAACCAGTGTTGAATTGTTTGCCTTTTATGAGCATATTAAAGGATAATCCCAATTTTCCTGTCATTATTTATTGGTGATAGCAACTATTTATTTGCTCTATTAAACATAAAAATGCTCTGAGGCATATGTGCCATTCCCAGAAGGGCATGCCAGGTATAAAACCTTCTTCTTCATTCTTCATTACGCCCTTCATCTTACTGAATGTGCGCCTATCCAGTGTGTCCACGGCACATTAAAAGCCTAATGTAGTATACATTACATAGACAACTGTAGATATAAGACAGTTCGATTGATTTTAACACATTAAGCTATGATCTTCATTATTCATTCAAGGTGCCTCCTGAGTGAACAATGAACTTCAAATCTAAGAATTATTTTAGAATGTGCTACAATATTGCTCCCAAATGCAACATAGATCTCTATTTTGACAGCTTACAATATTGATGCCTGAAGGGATACAATTGCCTAAAGTTCTGAAATGCTAGGGAATCCATGACACGTCTGTTATGCTATGTCATGGTAGGCTAATGATTAATGTGATAGCTTTAAAAATAATACACAGATCTAGCCAACAGTATTGCAAGCCATGGTGCGCTGCGGTGGAACATGCACAACACACGATCGGGATAAGCGGTCATTGTTTTTTTAATAAGCTACATGCAAGAAGGGAGTGGGGCTATCATGCTTTTTGACCTGAGGGAGCTTGCCAAGGGTTGCAATAATGTTGGCTACATTTGCAACATCATAATGTGTATATATACAAATGAATACCTTGAAGCAGGGTTGCACAAAGTAGGGGAGCAGGATGTTCTCAGGGGGGGGCGCGGCTGTTACAGAGGCCCCGTGCTTCCCCGAAGGTATTTAAAATAAATGTCGGGGATCACGTGAGGCCTATGTAACTTTTATCTTACCTTGAGTACCAGCAACGCTTCTCCATGGCAACCAGCGTCAAATGACCCAGCGATGTCATTTGATGCCATAGCCGTGCGGGGGGAGGGGCACGAGCCGGAGGAGAAAGGAGACAGGGGCCCGCAGGGGGTAAACTTTGTGCACCCCTGCCTTAAAAGAGCAATCCAAGTGTTTTTTTTCTTTTCTTTTCTACATATGATTTAATTATGGGGTCTCCGGAGCTGAACCCTATTCATTTCACATTTGGGGACCTCCTGATTCCTAAGGTAAAAAACTCCAAAGGGTGTACCCGTATCTTGGCAAAGTTTTGAGATCCTGCGTCCCATGGGCCAATAGGAAGCCAAACCTGATGACATCACAGCTTCCTATTGGTCCGCAGGGTGCGCAATCCTTGAAACTCCACCATTATGTGAACCCTAGAAGCCAAGCAAAGTGACTACTGGCATCCCGTACAGAGGTATGTATATCCCAGGTTCAGCTCCGGAGACCCCCTGCTTCAATCCTATGTTAAAAATATAAACAATTTGCCAAAATATTTGTGCGCTTGGATTGTAGTATTCCTGGGAATGGGGTCCCTGGAGCTGAAAATAGAGCAGTTCTGTTCTGGAGGCCAAATACCTCCCTCCCAATCTGATTTCTAACCCTGTAAAAACAAAGGGGCTTTAGTTAGGGTGCACTGCGGCTTTTACTGATTTCTTTCTTGAGCAGTTATTATTTGTGAGGAGCAATGAAAAAGGCGTTCCATATAATACAAATTCAAGTTTAGACAAATTTGTCTTTGGGTTAATAGTATTTAACTATTTACAGCCCTGTCAGCCCAGCCCATGTACAGCCCAGTCATTGACCTCTGAAGTGGATGATTCAAATGTGCAAACGTTGTCCTTGAATTCTTTGTATTATTGTGGAAATTTTCAATCATGTTGTGATCTTCTGTTTATTAAGACATTCAAGCACAGCAGGCAAACTCCAGTCATCAAGGGCCACCAACAGGTCAGGTTTTAAGGATATCCCTGCTTCAGCACCAGTGACTCAATCAGTGGTTCAGTCATTGACTGAGCTACCTGTGCTGAAGCAGGGATATCGTTAAAACTTAACTGGTTGGCGACCGTTGACGGCTGGTGTTGGCCACTCCTGGTATAGACTATACTAATAGTCAGGATGTTTCAGCTTCAGTGTAAAAAAAAGATTTAAAGCGCTATATATTTAGGTAAATTATGATGTTTCACATATGTTGTTGGGACACAAAGTTCTTGCTAAACTTATAGTCACACAATTGCACGATGTTGTTATTATTAAATGACAATGTTCTTCTGTGCTAAGATTATTTTTTGCAAAGTTTTATTTTTCCTACCAGTTTGAATAACAAAAAACTGTGCCCCTGATTGTATTCTTTCTTTCTCTACTGCAAACTAACGTCATTGATTAACATCCATGTTTCCACAAAGCCAACAGTTCATCTGGACCTCTAGGGAAATAAGGATGCCTAATTGGTTTTAAATTCATAAACTCGCTATTAAGGGAATCATTAGTGGTATTTTGTACTTTCTGTACCAGGCCAAATTTGTGATTTTACCACTTTATACTTGTTAGTACTGTAGTGCTAGGAAAGTTTATTACTGTGACTGATCAAGGAGTTTGTAACTATACCGTACTGTATGTGGTTAATCCTTAATAATCAATGTCTACCTGAAAGTGGCCAGACTAATTGTACATTGTATTACTTTGGAATATTCTGAAGAACAAAGCTTTTAAGTGTTATTCGTTGAACTGTAATAGTGCTAATCGAGGCCCTATCACAAGAGAATTCCTGTTGATGTTAATACAATTTAGGGAGTTTCCGTTCTATAGTGCCCCAATTAGCACTATCGCAATTTAATGAATAACCTACTCAAAGTGGTGGTAATTGGGATGGATACATTCTCAAAGGAATTTTACCAACACTGATACTGATAATGAAGGAAATTTGTGAGAATGATGTACATTAAGGAGATGGAAGCACAAACGAGGGGAAAAGTGTTTATCACTTAGCACAATAAGACCTCTTGTATACTCTTAAAGAGTATAAAAACTTCAATCAAGCAAAGATTTCTCCAGGTCTACTACAGCTACTAAATCACAACAATCTTCATAGAATCTTGGCAAGTAGGACATGCACAGCCCAGCATCACCTGCACAGCCCAGCATCACCTGCACAGCACAACATAATATCACCTGTACAGCCCAGCCCAGCCCAACCTGCACAGCACAACCCAGCATAACCTGCACAGCTCAGTATCACATGCCTAGCCCAGCATCACCTGCCCAGCTCAGCATCACGTGCACAGCTCAGCATCACGTGCACAGCATTACCATCATGTGCACAGCATTACCTACGCAGCATTACCTGCACAGCACACCCCAGCACCACCTGTACAGCCCAGCATTACACACACATCCCAGCATCACCTGCACAGCACAGCCCAACATCACCTGCACAACACAGCCCAGCATCACCTGCACAGCTCAGCATCACCTGTGCAACCCAGCTCAGCACCACCTGCACAGCCCAGCATTACACACACATCCCAGCATCACCTGCACAGCACAGCCCAGCATCACCTGCACAGTCCAGCTCAGCATCACCTGCACAACACATCCCAGCATCACCTGCACAGCTCAGCATCACCTGTGCAGCCCAGCTCAGCACCACCTGCACAGCCCAGCATTACACACACATCCCAGCATCACCTGCACAGCACAGCCCAACATCACCTGCACAGCACAGCCCAGCATCACCTGCACAGTCCAGCTCAGCATCACCTGCACAGCACAGCTCAGCATCACTTGCCCAGCACCACCTTCACAGCCCAGCATCACCTGCACAGCACAACTCAGCATCACCTGCACAGCACAGCCCAGCATAACCTGCACAGCATCATCTTCACAGCCCAGCATCACCTGCACAGCTCAGCATCACCTGCACAGCCAAGCATCACCTGCAAAGCACAGCTCAGCATCACTTGGGGATAAATAGCAGGTATGTCTTCTTGACTTAGCTACCAAGCTCATAGCTTAAAGCTTGGAGGAATTGTTAACACTTTTAAAATGCCCAATGTTTTGTCTCATAAATCCTCACTTTATATTATTTTATTTCTTTAATCGTACCCATGCACCATACAGTGCCACCACTTCTCTAAGTATTATATATACACACATATCAATGGACCTATGTTTATGCTGCTGATCCGAACCATTTTATTCTACAAGCCATATCCTGAAGACCTGGAAAACATCCAGAGTTGTTCCAATCTTCAAAAGTGGGGACAGTGTCTCAAATTACAGACCAAACTCTCTTCACCCAATACTATCCAAAGACATGGAAAAATTTGTCCACTCCCAATTAAGCGATTGGTATACCAAGACAAATTTCCTTGGCAAACTCCAACGTGGCTTTCGCCTAAAAGTTTGCAATGAGATCCAGTGTAGAATGGAACTGGGACAACTTACTGGTGCAATATTCCTACATTTTGCAAAGGCTTTTGATACTGTTGATTATATTATCTTGTAAAACAAGCTCCAGTGCTCTGGAATAGGGGAACATGCTTTAAACTGGTTTCACTCTTGCCTAACTGGTACTGTAGATCCCAATATGTTCTATCTCGGGTTCAAACTCAAACCGTTTTTGGATATCCCCTGCGGTGTCCTGCAATGTTCTGTTCTGGCGGTCTAGGATGTTTGACCACGACCAAACCACCGCCGGTGCTTGACTGCCACACATGTCATCATTGGGAGAAATCACCACCGGGACACTTCACCACCCAAAATCTCGATGATGCAATCTTTAAATGTCCTCAGAGCAGTGCGGGACATTTTAAATATCTGTCACTAGTTTTAAATATCTGGGCATACAAAACCTATGTCAAACTAGGTGCACTTCATAGGAACAAATCCTCCCAAAACCCGCTGTCAGAAAGTACACTGCACAGCAGATGCTAATGCCAATTATAGACTATGAAGACATAGTAATATGGCTAGGAATGGGCAAATGGGCAAATTTGGATCAGCGCGTATCATTTGGCTCCTTTGGTCTGAAGATTTCACTGGATCAATGTCAAAATGGATGATTTGCATTTTGCATTTTGTGGATTGTTTTTATCATTACTACCAATACACAATGAGGGCTCCGCAATCTGTGGACAGACATGTAGAATCCAATCCGCGAATTCAGCAATCTGTTGCATGGATTTTTAAGAATCTGCCCATTGGATTCTACAAATCCATCCACGTGTTGTATCCAATAGCAGATTCGCCCATCTCTATATATGGCACAGTACCACAAACCCCGCCGTAGAAAACTAGACACCCGAAATGCTCAAAGAACTAGATTGGGTATCATTTGGGTCTAGGGCAAAGTACATTTTTCCTGTCTTGCCTTAAAATACTTTCCAGACCACCTACCCACCTATCTGAACAAGCTCCTCACCCCTACCACACACAGCTCTTATCACCTGAGATCTGTCTCCAGAAGACTGTTCACAGTCCCAAGGTTCAACAAAAAATCTGAGCGCTCCTCCTTCTGCTCTCATGCATCTCACAACTGGAACAATCTACCAGAGACTCTCAAATCCACCACCGGTCTAAAGTCTTTGAAGACTTCAGCTATTCTCACATTTTAATATGATCTGCAACTGTTACATATGCCCATACCATATATTATCTTTAACTGTTCATGAAAGGTCTTTAAATATATTATATAACCTATTCATTTAATGTAACCATGTAATGTCATCATACTACAGTATAACTCTGTGCCCAGGACATACTTGAAAACGAGAGGTTACTCTCAATGTATTACTTCCTGGTAAAACATTTTCTAAATAAATAAATAACCTTGATACACTAGAGAATGTGAGTGCTACATGTATTACACGGCTTCTATAGCATATTTTGTGAATGGAAAGTACACATACAACAAAACCAGAGCGAGTCAAAATTCCTATGGGGTTGTTTTGAAAATAACATTCTGCAAACATGTTTCTTTAGCCTTCCAAACAACTCCCTCGGAAATTATAATATAAAGTGTATGCATTGCCTAAGGATGGAATGAAAACTGCATCAGTTGTGTATTTTTCAGCCCACTATATGCAATGTGAATGTTGCTACTATCTATCACACTTTTAAAAGAGACCAACTGACACCCACAGCCATGTGGGAAAACAGAGCTCAATGGTCTAAAAAAATAAAAAACAATACGTTTGTTTTTCAATACTCCAATTTAGGGTAAATTTCACAGCTGAGTTTGCATTTCAGCTCTATGCATGAAAGGCTATTCTCAAAGATCTAGCAATTATAATTCACACATTGACTTTCAAATATATTTCATACAAATAAACGGCAAGTCAAGCATAAAATAATATTGCACGAGAAGTCTTTGTGAGTTTTTTTTCCATTCATTTCTGGCTGTAATGCCAACTTTATTTCATCTTCACTCATCCGAAATAAATCTGGGACATTATTCACTGAGACAAGTCTTATTTACAATGTAGTCCTAGGGCATCAGGTCAACATCACTTCAACTGAGAAATTCATAATACCATTCTACATACCGAATATAATTATTCAGACTGAATAATATGAAAGGAATTCCAAATCACAGTTAGCTGTCACAGAAACATGTTAAAGATTCTTTGAGAAAGAATCTTATTATAATGTGAAAGGTAGGCCCATTTATAATACAGTACAATAGGAATTACACTGAGGTGTATAACCATTTACTCAAGTGCTGTACCTTGAAACGAGTGATTGTGTGGTTGACATGTATTAGCCTACAGCAGTTAGATAATGTATTCAGATGCACCCTTTGCATTGAACTCAAGCTTACAGTACATACTTTATTGCAGGGGTGGCCAACTCCAGTTCTGAAGGGCCACCAACAGGTCAGGTTTCCAGGATATCCCTATTTCAGCACTGGTGGCTCAATCAGTGACTCAGTCATTATGACTGACTCTTGAGGACTGGAATTGGTCATGCCTGCTTTTTAGGCTTCTTAACATGTTGAGTGCCACAGCCCCTCTGGTACTTTGAGATTCTCAGGGGTGATCATGTGAATGCTCGTCACTGATTATGGAACGTAAGAGGAGTCCTTCTCTTCTGTTCCTTAGCTGGCGATGTTGTCCAGTAGAGCTTTGAATAAGATCTGCCCTAGAGAGCAAGAAAATAGCCCCAAACCCCAAAGGGTTAAACATTTAATTGTGCAACCCACCCATCTGCTCAACAACGTAAGTGTCAGCACCCTTCCACCCCAGCACTTAAAAACATGAGTGTCTAAAATCTCTCGCATCCCAAAACATGAGCATGTGCAAGTGTTCAATCTTGGGCCCACGAAAACTGGTGACTGCCCTGGCAACAATTATTAAATCATCTCCTTTTTCTGATTTCCAAATGCAAACTGACAACATATACTTCCAGATGTTGTCTTTACTGCCAAATATTGTATTGAAATGGAACCACTGCAAAAAAATGGTGGGCATTGCCTATTGCTGATGCCCAAATAGGCTTTTTTTACCAACAGTTTAAAAGTTTAGGCATGATACACGCACGGTTGGAGTGGTCGTGGGAGTGGGGAGCTTGCTTAGGAGCTCCCTTCCTCCTATTAGGCTCATCTGCCTATTTTTGTCAGGCTCTCCAGCCTTGTTCATATCCCACTGTGGGCTACAGTCATTCAGTACTGTATTGGAGTATTTCCCCCTTGAAGCCAATGTTTGCTCTGAGGAGTTTTTTAATACCCCTTATTTTAACTTTATATCATTAATAAAAGTGTTTTTACAATATACATCAATTCATTACACTATTGGGTGTTCTGAGCTCTACATTTTCAAGATTGGTTCATACCGTCAGTGTTTAACTATAGTATGATTGATTGCTGTTATGTAGGGGACCTACGGGTCTATTGGCCCCTCTTGGGTCAATTGTTTACCAGTTTTTAAATTGTGTTCACACACGGTTGGTTGCTTCATATTTTTTAGCGTTTTTAATTTGATTGTATCCACCTGTGCTTTGGCAGGGTTTTATGTTTTTATATTGCATGTTCAGTCACCTGCTCCCCACTCTTTGACAAAATGCCATAGCGGCATGAAATGCGTAGGAGGGAGAACATGGGGACTGCACGGCTCATTTGTGTTTTCTCATTAAAGCCCATTTTTTCCTGACCGTGGGTTTTGACCATCAATTAATGCCGTTTTCTTGCTGTTGCTCCGGATGCCTGCCTCTTCTCTCCTCACTTTCATCCATCGTGATCAGGACACACACCACTAGGAAGAGTATAGGAGGTCTCATTGCTGTTGGCGCTGCCTGCACGCAGCTGCCAGGACGGGACCATCACAGCTACTGTGCATTACTACTACCCACTTGGAGTAGCATCACGTGAGCATTGTGACCAGGACATAGGTGAGAAGATATCTATTCCATGACTCTTGGTCCCCTCCCTTTGCTAAGTGGCACTACATACTTACCTTTCTACAACACGGCACCAATACACACAGGTAAGACTGTGTGTCAGCATATCCCACAGAGCACAAGACAGTACACTTATACCATGTTACACAACCCCTTCTATACATACATCCCTTACTGAACACCCCTTTAGTACCTGAAATCTACCTCCGGGTTCTGATGTGTATAAGGTAGACACAGCTTTAATTATTCCACAACCTTTTCTAAAATTTCCTGAGCCGAAATGTTACGATTATTTTCTCATGGGAACAGAATGATAAATGTATTGTGTGTTATTAGAGCTGAAGGGTAGACTCAATCAGTTTGTATCTCCGCTTATTCTAACCTTTAAATTATATCTCTGGGCAGTAGAAAAAATACACTTAAGGAAAGCAGCCGAGAAGTGAATGGATGTTATTTCCGCAATCTTAAGCAAATTAAGTAGTATGTACAGTATTGTACACCAGCAAGGCTAATTCTAGAAAAGAAGTATACAGAAATACCAACGGATACAGTAACATCCCAATACTTTAATATTCTACAAACATTTTGTTAAATGGCCACCCCTGTAAGGAATCGGGGGGAACGTGTCCCACGCAGCGTGTTCCCTCCTTAACTATGCTCCACACAACTCCGCGCCGCTTACAGAACACACGGGCACACGGAGCTCCTTGTACCCAGCCACGGAGGTTAACTCCACCCCCTCTTGCGGCGCGCGTATATGTCACGCGCAGCGCACACATGTGATGTCGTGAACCACTCCCCAGCTGCGAGGCAAATCACTCCCACCTGTCCCCTGCACCTTGCAGCGAATCTCTGCCTCCTTCTATCTGATTCGCCCAGCTCTACTATATATGCTCAGCTGTCTCACTCCAACATTGCTGAGCATAGTTCCTGGTAGCCTTGTGCTTTCCATGTCCCGTTCCTAGCCTCTGCCTTGCCTTGTCCCTCTGCTGTTTGTTTTCTTGTGTACTGACCCGACTTGTCTTTGGACCTCTCTCTGTATAATGACCCCGGCTTGCCTCTGACTATGTGTACCTCTCCATCCCTGACCTTCGGCTATTGGACACTCTACTACCCTGCTGGCTCCATCCCTTGACTTCGGCATTACTTACCTTCCCACTGACACTGACCATCCTACGACCTCGGCAAGTATCGCAACTAACCCGCTCTCTCCAACCCAGACCCGGCTACGCTGACAGTCCACCCTCCAGGTGCGCCTCCGCTGCTGTGGGTGCGCAGTTTTACACTTTCCCACCTCTGCACCGGGGTCCCGCCTTGTTCATGGTGAGCGCAAGCGTTACAACCACTCAGCTTGATGTGAACTCCACATATTTCAGTGTTAAAAATAGACACAAATAATAACATGTAACATTATTTGTGATGGTATTACAATGTTTAAGACGCCATTGATTTCCCAAAAGACTCCATAGACATGCTCATTATTTTCATTTTATTTCAACTAAAATATATGTTGCTAATGACAATGCACGTTTAAGAGATCCAAGTTAGTAGCATGATATAGCATGATATAGCAGTGGCATATAATGTTCAGTTGCATTTGGGTATTATTAACAACAGTATTAAAGTCTACAGTTGGCAACCCCAATCAGGCAATGTAAGATAGTTTTCCCTGCAGTCCTGGAGTAGATATTCATTTGGAAACTAGTGAGACACTACAAAGCTTAGTTGGGTGCCTTGTGTTTCCAAAGTAGTCTATCTCTGAGCAGATTTTAATTTATATAGCACTCCATGGCTAGAAGCATATCTGGTTTCCAGTAATAGCAAAACAATTTCTGAGACAGAGCCAGCTGCTGTTGTGGAAATAGAATTGTCATGTGTTTAAGCTAAAGACTCAAGATATTTTTCTTTAAAACCATCAGTATTCCCATTCTTTTAGAGGATACATCAGAACCCGGAGGTAGATTTTGTAGCCCCCCTTTTGGGAATAATATTGAGTTAATGGGTTAATAGCCCTAACATCATAACTGTGTGATCTCACACAGGGTAAAACCCCTCTCCCCTTACATGGTATAGAGTGAATTGGCAGAAAAGCTCTTCCCACTTTGTCTGGTGACCCATGAGATGACTATCAGTGTATATATAGTCAGCCAGAAGGTTCTAGAACTTAGGTTCCTGGGAGTGACAGTTGGAGAGCCTCACTTTTAATAATGTAAATATGTTGCCATGTATAAATGTGTACTAGAATTGATCTGTCCCCGTGTGTTGGTTTATAGTTAGGGGAAGTGCCCTACCCAGATAGCATACGTAGCAATGGCCATGGTGAATCCATTTATTCAGCTACAAGGAAGCCTATTCCCAAAAGGGGTTCCCTAGGTAGGAACTTTTGTTGGATTGGCCCAACCGGAAGGTTCCTAGATAACTCACACGCAATCTCCCCAGAAGTTGCAATCGGTGTACAGTACCGGGATATTGATCCCGAAGCGGTAGATACCGCCCAAAGCTCAGAAGGGGCTCACTAGTAATGGAAATTACGGATGCTATACAGAACAGGGATGGTTCAGCTCACCCAAAGAGAAACAAGCCTCACTACCTCCCTACTGTATTAAGATGAGGGTACCTAGGGAAGAAGCAAACAGAACAAACAATATAAATTTATCAGTGGATGTGAATAGAGTGAAATGTGTTGGTAAAGAGAGTTATCAACGGCTTTTAATAATGCTCCTGTTTGTACTATAAAGGTTCCTGGTGCTCATCATTATTTCATCAGCATACCTACACCCAGCCTACATGGATCCAGCACCCTCACAAGGTATGAGAGGCTAAGCAAAAGACATATACATACAGTAGTCAACTGATCTCCTTAAAAGCTGGGCATGGAGGGATACAGATAGATAGATATAAATGGGCTTGGTAAATGATATAAAAATACATTATTATTTAAAATACCTCTACGGGCATATAACTATCAAGAAGCTAAGAAAAGGGGGTTGGGATTATGAGTCGTGGTTGATTTATGGAATATTTCTAACAAATGCTTCAAAAATGTGAAAAGAACAAATTAAGCACAATTACTAATTACCATAACTTGCCATTATGACTTGTCATTCCAGCACAAGTTAGACTCGTTATTTGTTTGCTGGAGTGACATGCAACACATGACCTCATTACTATAAGGCACACTTATCCATCCAGGGTCAGACAACATCAGAGTTGGTATCAGAGGAAAAAATCTCCTGCTTCATCTTATTTTACATACTTTCTCACATCCTGCTGAATAAAGGCAGAGAAGAAGATGAAACAAGCTGCCATTTGTAAAGGTCTGAAGTTAAAGTAAATTGTGGTTTTAAGTAATGTAAGATTAATAAACATCTAATTCTTCATATATTCACTTTCATCTGCTCTCCTGCAGTTTGCTACTATTTACACATTTTTATAGCAAATACAAATACCAAACACACACAATCCCTGCAACCTCACAGTTAGCGTTAGGACCTGCAAAGTTGTCATGCCGTGATGTGGCTGTAGGCTTATAATGCTTTGGCCAAAGAGTTTAAGTAAATCACATATAATTATAAGAAGACAAACAGATAAGTATTTACTATCATTTGGATGTTGCATTGGGGTTTTTTGTTTTTTGTTGTATAAAATAAAAATATTACATGTGAGCACATTCACATGTGTTTTGCAACCCTGCTTTTCACCATTATCTCATAGGCTGCGATTATTGTGGTGGCGTGCGTGCGCGACAGAGAGCGCGTGATGTCACGTGTGCCTGCCGCTCGTGCGAAACCTGCACTGAGGTACTAGGTGACAGGGAGGCGTGGACGTGATGTCACGTGAGCGGTTCGCCCTCATTGGCTGAACTGCGCACGTGACCCGGCCATCGCACGGCAAGGACAAAATTATTTATCTGGCTGAGAACCGCACGCGCAGCCGCACGCTCTATGACCTGCCTCAAAGCCAGCCTTTTGTTCGCAACGAGCGCGAACGCAACCACTATAATCATGGCCTTAGCATACAGTGCTTCCACTGTAGCCAGGGATTCTGGGTAATGACATGCAAATGAGCACACAGTGTTACCTTTTACTTCATATCCATTCTAACATAGACCCCTATAAGATTATAGCACGTCTTGGGAAAACAGAGGAGCGCAGGTATCAATATGCAAAAAATAGAAAAGCACACATAGTGACGTCATCAGCCACTGCCTGGTAGTTTACCAACTGTTTCCCCGTGAGATGAAGTGTATCTCCTAGCATGTCTACCGCATGTACTGTGCAGACTCCATCATCGGATGCCGATAGAAGCACAACGAGTGTGCCACACATAGGACACATAGGTTCCCTGTTCCGGCCGTCTTATTGGGTGTGCCAGCTGATCTTGACGGCTCCCGCGGTCCAGAACGTGAGGTCCAAGACGGAGGAGACGGGAGCTGGTGATAACACTCGTTTTATGTGCCCATTTGATTTTATGACACTGTAAGTGTTAATTTTATTGCGTGTATAAAATATATTATTGTGTTACGCTATGGAAGCCTCTCTTTCCTTTCCATAACCCTGATTGTCGAGGTTGCCGTGTATGCTGTTCACATTACACCAGATATCCAGCTGTGGGGTTCATCTACCACTACAGAGTCAAGCATTTGCCACTGATTTCTGACATGACTGATTATATTTGACACCACGTGAGTCTCCATTCACTTGATACAATCACATCACATTGTTTGAATTAACTTTATTTGCATTATGTGTGCTTTTCTATTTTTTGCATATTGATACCTGCGCTCTCCTTGTTTTCCCAAGACGTGCTACAATAGAAGTGGAGTTTGCAGGTCGTCCACTAAAGGATTTTTTGAGCTGCAATTTTGTTCACCTTTATTTATTTGTTGTTCACTTTATATCTGTATTTAATCACGGCTATATTGCCTTTATCACTGCGCCACCCATTTTTGCAATGATTGCATATTTCTGTCCCTATAAGATTATGTCTGCCGCATTACACAACTTTTTCAGCACAGCCTGGGCTAAAGAAGTGCAGAGCCAGTAACCTACTCACAGACAGTTTTTCAGCCTTTTTGGTCTCATCAGTGGGAGGATGGTAATAATACTGGCTTTGCACATTTTTATAGATATTTTAAAATAATAGTTATAATTCCCTGTACTCTATTATGACTTACTATGACTTACTACCTAAATCCAATGTCACATTACGGATTGGGCAATCCAATCCAACATACCAATGCCAAAAAAGACAAGGAAAGGGTAAACAAGGATATTTGCTGTGCAAACTCATATTGAACATTAGATAAAGGGTGCAGCCAGGGTAATTTCTTTGCTGGAGGAAATCAAACTTCTCCAGGTCACCATGAATATAAACGTACTTACATTTCAGTGGTACTGCTATTAGTTCCCTTTGGTACTTGGTGGGATTGCCATGTTAAAGTGACTAAAACTGCTCCTGTGTTAATTGGACAATTCATCCCATAGTATTAGTGTAGCCAGGTCCCCCTCTTACCTCCGTGCTGCGTGACAGGGCCGCAGTGAGGTTGCTACGGTGCATGGAGCAGTGAGCGGGTCGCCGACGTTCCGACGAGGGCACTGCCATTTTGTATTATGCCGCGCATACGCAGAAGCCATCGTGCATGTGCAGTAGGTTCACCAAGTGCGGTGGCCATCTTGCTTCACCCCACGCATGAGGCTCTGCAGTGGCGGCCATTACACTCATAACTCCGCAGGGGAACTCAGTCCCAGTAGCCTCTGGGGCTACACCACATGGGGAAATACAGCAAATAGGGCTGCTGCATACCCGGCTCCTAGAAAAGGATACATTTAGCATGCTCAGGAGACCACGCCAGTCAGAAGAGGAACCTCAACGGAGCAGGTAGGGTCCAGGGAGTAGTGCTCCCTTGGACTAGGCCAGATCTCCCCCTTAAGCCCCAGATAGGCCCAGACTCACAATAGGTTGTGGCTACTATAGGGAAAGCCCATAGCTAGGGACCTTTCCCCAGTAGCTGCTTATAGTCAGTGTACATCACCGTGAGATGCCACGCGGTGATTGCGGCCTGTGGTCTGGGACCAGACCACTTCTGTTGTAAGAGACTCTGTATGGTGTTACTATCCACGCAGGAATTTACCCCATGTGGAGGCGGACGCCATCGCTGATGATGACAGATTTGGATCAGACGGATCTCCTTGTAAATCTGCAGTACCCGGGTGCTGGAGCTCCGGGCAACTACCTCAACAAGTGTACAAACATTCAAGGGATAGCACTATCGCCTACACTTTTGGGTGGTCTCTGACATTGGGGAAAAGGACATCAGTGTATTGGTGCCAAGCACCCTATATACTTTGGGGACACTAATGGGCGGTATCAGGTTGGGGCATATTATACTGTGTGGTACAGGGTACTGTTTCTTGTGTTCAGTAAAGGTTGTTATTATATACCTGAGTGTGTTTATTATTGGTATTGTTCCTGTTAGGGGCTTATCCTACACTTTGGTATCCCTTACAGATGGAGGCACTGCACTGAGACTAAACAGATATCACCCCAGGCCCCCAGTGGTGGAGGCTCAGGCCTCCTGGTTGCCAGACAGGTAATGGCAGTACCGGTAGTTCCTTCCCAAGTATGGGGGAACAAAGGCTACATTAGCAAACACAGCATATTGAATTTATTTTAAAAATAATTGACAGTCTTTATAAAGCAGTAAAAGATGTGAAATCTTATATGATTTTTAAAAATAAATCAGATCTGTAATGTTAGATAATAATGACTGTTTTTCATGTTTTATTCAACTTAATGTCATTTTTAAGGAGTTTAAATATACTGAGAATCTTTCGGTTTCTATAGCAGGTTTTAGCTCACCTCCCCAGCAGAGCAAGATCTTTGTAACACATTTCTTTGTGATCATTTGTTGCCAATGTTCCCAGCAGTGTGATCTGTAAACTGTAACAGTAGTCAATGTTGCCTTAGTAATTACAGAGATACATTGTACCTGCTGAGTTACACTGACTGAAGGATTGATTTGAACTGAAAGGTGGCCATTTAGTTAGGCACACAATAAGGATTTTTAAAGATTTATAATATGAGCACCATACTGTATGATTACCAGCTTAGGTAAGAATGAAACCGGTACATTGCTGCATGTTTTACATATTAAAATAAGAAAAAAGAAAGAAGAAAAAATAATGTGGGGGGGGGGGGGGGGCGGGTAGATGTAGTATTGCTACTTTAATGGATATCTGAAGAAGTTACAGTAGGTTCCCAATTGTTTGAAAGCAAAAATACCCACATTGTAATTATTAGGTATAAGAATAATAGACGCCAAAGGGATGAATTACACAACACATCTTTGCATTAACTGAAAAACTGCAACAACGAATGTTAACACTTTTAAGTTAATAAGTTACATCATTTTAATCATTTTGGGCTTTCTGAGCTTGAAATGCCATGACCCAAAATGCATTAAGGGGTTTTATGGTAACAGTCTGATCCTTTGATCATAGTTGCTTCATCAAGCCCTTTTCAGAAAGTAACAGTGACACTTTTCTATGCTATTACACATTCATTAAAACATTATTCATCGGTACTGTAATTATACATAAACACTAAAACATTTATTACACAATACTCTGACAGACCCTTTGGTAGGAAATGTATCATATTTAAAACCATTATCCTAAATTGGCATTACTGTTAAAAACTTGCTACATTCTATTTTATGTTATTCCCAGTTTGCAGTAACCATATCTACCTTTTCGGCCTAACTAATTGTGGTTATGGGAAAGAATAAACTTTACTCACTTTCGTTCAGTGAGATTTTACAGGATGATGCAAAGTTGGGGGTCTCCACTCTGGTCCTTAAGATCTCCCAACAGGTCAGGTTTTAACGATATCCCAGTCTGATTGAGCCACCTAAACTGACGTAGGGTCTTATTGAGCCACCTGTGCTGAAGCAGGGACACATTGAGCCACCTATCCTGAAGTAGGGATTGATTCAGCCAATTGTACTGAAGCATGGATATCCCTAAAACCTGACCTGTTGGGAGGTCTTAAGGACGGGAGTTGAGAAACCCTGATGTAAGAAGATCCAAGCTGTTCTTGTGGTTGTGCTCCTGGGATTTTGTTCTGAAGAATTATTGAAAACCTGTTGAGAAGCATTGCATCATTATTCTAAGTCTTCATTATTTTTTTTATACTGTATATTGGAACTCCTTGATAAAGTGTTTTTGTAACATGAAACACGTAGGAGAGTGAGTGCCTCCACTTTTTCAGATGTATCAATAAAGGAATATTTTTAATACTACTCGTTTGGGACCCACTTTTGGCTGTTGCGCCAGAATCACCTTGTTTCTCAGATTTACCCCTCTACTCCAGGCTGCACGCTCACCAGGACTTCAGGATCAAGAGATTTCTGTGAGTACTTTCTCATTCATGATTGCTCAATGTGAGTCCAGGGACCATCCCAATTAGGGTTTGATGGGGGTTGTTTAGCCTTACACCTTACCCTTCAGGGAATATTGGCCCACTTGGGGACTTTACTATTTACAAGCAGTTTATCCATATCCTTATCCAGTCCTGTTTTATGCATACATATTGAAGGGATTCAGTGCTGAAGCGCTTTTGTCACTTGGAATTTAGACTGTATATTGGTCTCCACCTTTCCTTTTCTTTCACTTCTGTTTATCACATTTCCACATGTGATTATTATTTTCATGAATAAGCACAAAAGGCTATTTTGAGATTATTCACAGAAATGTAACTCACTGAGCACTGGGTTTATTAATTATCAATTATTGTTCACAGTATTGGAGGCACGCTCTTATTTTCTTTTATTTCCAAAATGTCCTTTGACTGGTAAGCTGAACAAATTATACAGTAAATTACAGACCATGCTGAGTTTTGAAGACAATCTTCAAAGTGATCAACCAGCATGAATGAAGGATCTGTAGGGGGATGCATTATGTAAATTGAACTGCACCAACGATGAGATATAATTCTTAAAAGTGACTTACATGCATCTAGTCAAAAGGACAGTCCCTCCTGAAAGCAGTGGACTAGTGATAGTGGTGTGTGTAATTAGTTAAATGTTGGTGATACACCTTTAAAAAAAAAAATCTGCAGATATAATGGTCCAATGGATGGATGGTGGAATATGATCCTATAAATAAATGCCAGAAATATTGAAGTACTGCAAAAGTGAGTTTACAGTATAACCGCAAAGGTGAAAAGCTACTTATAATGGAGCCGTGAAAATCAGCATGATTGGATAATAACCCCGGTACCGCAGTGGTGCATGAAAACTCAGCATCCACGAGTTCCATGCTGGTAAGCGCTGCATCAGCTGACGGGTGTCTCGAAATCAGGCGCGTTTGGGATTGTCCCCCTCATCACCAGTGGGTGATATCAGTGTGATGAGAAGCGTCCATGCACCGTGCTCTCCGATAGAAATCCCACAGCTGTGTGTGCGATGGAGGCCGGCAGGTTTCATTAGTTCTTAAATAGTGTGTGGAGGAGGACACAAAGCGCAAGAACTCCTCTCACGGGTGAGAATATCACAGGGAATCAAGTAACGACGTTGGCAGCATATGTAGGAAGAAAAAAAGAAAAATATA
This sequence comes from Ascaphus truei, assembly GCF_040206685.1. Lineage (NCBI taxonomy): Eukaryota > Metazoa > Chordata > Amphibia > Anura > Ascaphidae > Ascaphus > Ascaphus truei. Next base: position 13,470,970 of record NC_134490.1, on the reverse strand, counting down.
GTGCAACACAGTTTTAATTAACAAACAATACTAGAACAGGGAGCTCTAGTTCACTCACATGCTCCAGAATAAATTAAAGCAGTTTAACCACTCTGGGTTCAGTAGCGACGCAGCTTTGCTTGGCTCTGTTCAGCTTTCCTCGTCTCTCACTTCTGCACTCGGGCGGCATCTGATGTCACGGACCTGCTCTTCCAATCCTCCACTGGTTGGTGTCAGTGTCAGCGCGAGATGTTTCAGCAGGGAGACGCAGAGAAAACAGCTGACGGCACAGCAGAGAGTCTACACTGCTTCATGGGTCACGGGATACCTTATGCGAGTTGGCATATATAAAATTAGGTAAATACAACCTCATGAACAACAACACATGACATATTACACAGTGTCATGATTTATTTAACAAAAATAAAGCCAAATAAATCTTGCACTCACCCTTGCCAGGCTGCCATGATGAAGGCCGTCCCCTTCCTCATCCCGTCCATGTCCACCGGTGCTGCAAACAATACAGAAGTATAAAAAAAGACAATCTAATGTCCCCTAACCCCTTAATCACCTTAGCGTTTAGTAACTGCTAGAGTAATTAAAGGGTTTACCCACCCTCCCCCACTACCCACCCGGGAGGCCTAAACACCCTCCCCCACTACCCACACCAGGAGGTCTAACCACCCACCCTTGGGGACAATACCCCCTTCACCCACCCCCGCTACCCACAATGAAAACAATACACAGAACAGACCCACTACCCACCTCCTAGGCCCCACAATAAACATTACCATATTTAATAAATAATACACCAACTCTGTGCCCCCCCATAAAAACACGATTTATTATTTTACATACAGGCTTAATACCCCAGCCCAACGGGGGTCCCCGGTGGATCTGATGGGTTTACGCAGGCCCCACAGTGCTCCCTGAGGGGTGCCCACGGGTCTTTGGGGGCCTCCGGGTGGTGCCCGCTAAGCACCATGGGCCTCCTGATTGTCCATGCAGGCCCCAATGGGGTACATGGGTGGTCCCTGTGGGTGTCTGTAGGTCCATGGGTCATCCCCACAGGTGTCTGGGGCCAACCTGGTGGTTCCCACGGGGGGTCTGTGGCCCTTGGGTGGTCCCTGCGGGTCTGTGGGGCCCCCACAGCTGTGGGGCCCTCGGTTCTTCCCTGCAGGTGTCCCCGTGGGTCCGCTGGTGGTACCCGTGGGTGTCCAGTTGTCCTCAGGTGGTCTCCATGGGTCCCCGCAGCCCTGCGATACCAATCCTGTATGTAAAAAATAAACATGTCATACATTTCAATCAATACAACCCCCCCCCCCCACCAAACACATACAGTATGGGCAAAATAACTATTATCCTGAAATGGTAACAGATTATTTGCCCATTATTTAACACATTAGCCAGCATAAATAAAGTAAATCAACCCGTTCTACTTACCCCTGGCAGTATGATGGGCGTCCTCTTCAGGATAATGCAAGGTCCCTGTCCTCCGTTGCCAGAAAAATACATTGCAAATACATTCTAATGTCCCCTAGCCCCTTTATCACCTTAGCAGTTAATAACCGCAAAAGTAATTAAGGGGTTAAACCACGCTGCCCCGATACCCACCCAGGAGGCCTAACCACACTCCCAGGCAACTACCCCCACCCTTCACCCATTAATTTGTACAGTGCATTCATCATGCCCATATAATATGGGCATGATTAACCAACATACAAAGAAATTACCAAAACAGTCCAAAATAAAAACATCACATAGCTAAATAAAACACTGCACACTGCAAACTCAAATACAGCACATAGCAAAATAAAACAGATAGCAAAATCAAATACAGCACATCTCAAAATCAAATAAAACACATAGCCAATTAAATATATAACACATGTCAATGAAACAATTGAATGGCACAGTGTGTACATGATGAAAATATTCTGTGCATCATTTAACACTATGCCAGTCAATGCTAAACCTAAAAGAAACAATTACAAACAAGATCCAATGCCATCCAAACAATAAGAAAATAAAAATAAATCAAGAAGTAAACATAAATAAATTAACAACAATCAATTAATCCAATGCAAAATAAATTACACAATTCACAATCAAAACACCAAAACCAAATCATTAGGAAATAAATGAAAGCTCAAAGTAACCACCATCAGACAAAATCTAACTATCAAAAAGAAGACACTATTAAAAAGCAAGCCCCACTGAAATAAACTATTTAAAACCCCACTAAAAATTACATCTAACTAAATAAAAATTAAAATTACACTGCACAAACTTTTCTAAACAAACTAGCAAAATACATTTAAAATACATCAAAACAAGCATTTGCCAAAACAGCCATTGATTGTCCCTGTATATATGTATATCCATAGAGACATACATAACACAGAGGCAATAAATGGGCATCAAAAATAATTCAATCACAATAAAAAAAAAAAAAACCTGTAAAAGTAAAATAACATACATTTTTTTTTTTTTACTTACCTTTAGGTGACTTCACCCTCTGAATTCCGGGACACCACATGCTCACAAACCAATCCATGACCAGGAACCAGGTAAAAAAAAATCCCAAGTCTTTATCTTCTTTCTTTTTCTTCTGTAAATTTGCAATACTATTTGTCAGTCTTCTGGGGTCTTCGGGGTCTACATCTATATCTTCTTCTTCATCTGTATCTTTTTCCGGCATGCCCTTGTCCTCTTCTTGCTGGAAGAGGTTCGTCCTCCTCGGATTCTTGCTCTAAAATGAGGCGTCATAGGCTTGTATAGGCCTATGATGTCACATTTCCATCACGTTTCCACGGCTCTGATTGAGACCTGTATCTCATGAAGTAGGGGGACCCCGGGGCTGAAACCAATGTGAAGACCCCCTGCTCAGGAGACCCCCTGCTCATGTACACTAGTATTAAAATGTATGTGTATACAGTACGATCGCCTGTAAGTGCCGTGCATGGATCTTTAAGCGCGATAGCAGGGGGGGGGGGGGGAAGCAACTCGCGCGATCTGGCATATTTTTGCTCGTCCGGACAAAAACGCTCTGAACTTCTTAGTGAATGGCGCCTTTGGCTTCACTTTTATACGGCCAATCAAAATTTTTCCAATCGAGCGCAAAAAGTCGGAGCTTAGTGCATAGCCCCCTATGCGTTTCACTCAATATTGAGCTTACTCAGGGCTTTAAAAAAACAAACAAAGGGTGCTAGACAAGACAGGGGGACTCTGTCCAGTTCCTTGATGATGTAGATGACAATATATGACCATATAACTTCCCCATCATGATTCAGAGTCCCATATTAGGGCATCTACATCATCCAGCAGAAAGGAAATACAGCCCTGCTTACCTTCAGCGAGAGGCGGTATGGATCATCTGGATGGTGTTTAGGGGTATTTTACTCGCTGCATGTGGCCCATAATGATTAACGCTGAAGGGTCACATTCAGAAGCATGGGACTACAAAGTGTTAATCCTCCTGGGCTGCTTACTGTCCTTAGGGCCACAATAGCTGTAGCCGCACCGGAGCAGTGAAAATTGCGGTACGAAGGACAGTAAGTCTGGATAAATCTGTAGTTTACCCAAGAGGATAAGAGATATGAAGGAGGTTTGTGCCGTTTTTTTTTTAATGCAATATGATTTAATGTTAGCATTTTAGTTTTTTTCTATCTTTTTTTAATTCCAAAACGAGAATAAATGGAGTTTTGCCAAAACTAAAACCTGATTTTATTAACAAAAACACCTGTAAAACTGCCAGATCTGGCTTCCTTAATTAGTTATTTAGCTCTAAGCATCTTCCCTTCATAATTCATAGTGAAAATAACAATGAACTTGCATATATTTACAATTTCTTTCTTATATAGCACTGACAGGGTATACAGTGCTGTACACAGATTTTATCCATGTTGCAATCTAATTTTTGATGCTTTGAGGCACAGAGAGATAGTGATTGGTCAACATCACAAGAGTGCAACTTGTAATAAAAATAACTTTATTGCATATAGTGTTTTTCACAATTACAGTATAGCACACAATACATTGCATTTTTTGAGACACAGTCTCTGCCCAGATGAGTTTACAATCTATGTTTTTGGTGCCTGAGGCACAGGGAGATAAAGTGACTTGCCCAAGGTCACAAGAAGCTGATTCCAGGATTTGAACCAGGTTCTTCCTTCAGCTCTTTTACCTAATTTACCGACTTCAGAGGCAGTGATATCACACTGAGCCTCTCATTGAGCCTGTAAAATCAATGTGAAGATCAAACTCACAACTTTCAGACTATGAGACAGATGTGCTACCTACTGTGCTAAAGAAGCACTTAAAGTGTATCACATGCTAAAAGATGACACATTCTAATAACTGAATACAAAGGGAATATTAGCAACAACTATTCAGTCATACTAAGCTTACTCAGTGTTATTTAGCATATAGAGGTCAATTACCATTGCAGACCAGTGCCATTAACCTTCTGTTGAAACATAAATTCAGTGTACGTACACATTGGAGATCAGTGCTGTCTGATACTGTAGGTACAATGAAATATACACCATCACTCAGCTTAGCTCCAGGATGACAAAGGTTAAAGTCCACCAGAGGTCAGTGTAGCACTAGATATGTAGAAAAATATAACCTTAAATAAACAAAGTTACCTTCTGTAAAAGTGATCATTTTGATCTACAGAAACAGACATACACCCTTTTAAACACATTTTGCGTAATCCCCAAGATTTTAATTGTTTTTACATGAAATGATGGCTGAATTCATGGATTATTTTCTGTCACAGCGGGGTGGTGAATGAGTCCAGCATGACTACGGGATCCAACTGTGGGTTTGACATTCTGTCAGATTTCTGCATTTACTTGCCAATCTGTTCTTGCCTTGTTATTGGATAGGGAAGCCAGAAACCCTGCAAGCTCTAAATATTTCCTGGTTTGTCGGTCTCGTGGAGTTGCGTTGCCAGATGAACAGCCGCCAAAAAACTAAAGTGGGAAAGAAAAATAAGTTTGGTTGTTATTGACAAAATAGAAACTCTAGACAACTTATCTGAGAAAAAAATGATGTCCCCTTAATTTGCTTGATGCCATGTGAAAAAGGGCTGCCTGTTACATACCCTCCAACTGTAGCTATTAGTTCCTAGGTAGACTACATGTTTTTTTTAGCTCCTGTGAGACCAGCTATACCTGGGGTGGCTAACTCCAGGCCTCAAGGGCCACCAACAGGTCAGGTTTTAGCACAGGTGGCTCAAATCACTGATAATATATGATGTTTCTTTGTTTTTCAAATACCATAAGATCCTTCTAGTGTGAAAATACAGTCTTAAACAAAGGTTTCTTGTAGTTCCAATATATTTATTGTTGAGGCATTATTCAATAACAAAACTTCAGTTAGTATAGGCAACATGGCACAGGTTATAGACGGAGAGCAGTCTCTGTGGTTAGCTGTTTCTTTTTGCTCTGGGGTAATTTTTCTTTAAGTATGGGGTAGCCCCTTTTCCCCTGTGACTAAGGGGAACCACGCGTGCTGCCATTACCTGTGGCTCACAGAAGGCCTGAGCCTCCGCCGGTGCGAGCTTGGGGTGACGTCGTTCTACCTGATGCAGCGCCTTCACCTGGGAGAGATCCTAACGCAGTAGGATAACCTCTCTCAGGAACCCAATACATACAGTAAATACACACACCAGTATATAACAATTGTTTTACTGAATACAAACACAGTAATATACTGTCCCCACAATATCACCACCCTAGTGGAACCCCGAAAAGTACTGCGGTGCCTGGGCACTTAATCCATCAGTGTCCACAGACCAGCCCACCCAAGAGTGTTTGGAGTAGCGCTACCCATAATGTGTGTGTGGCTGTTGGTGCACGTACTGTAGACTTAACACCTTCCTGGTCTTCGTCCAGACCTGGCCGTCTTGGCTGAGGGGTCGCTGGATCCTCAGGTGTCCGGCTCACCTCTGAGGGAGCTCCCATTGGAGTGTGTCCCTTTTCAAGTGTATCTGATAATACAATCCGGGTCTGGTCCCAGACCGTTGGCTGTGTGCACTGCGTGGCGTCCATCACCGGTGCAATAACCCTAACGTGGTAAGCTAAGGGGAAGCGTCCCTATTTGTGGGCCTTCCCTGCAGCAGCCACAAGCTAACATGAGTCAGGGCCTAGCTGGGATCTATGGGGGGTGGGTCTATAGCCCAGGTAAGAGGCCACCTCCTGAATACCTCCTTACCCCTTGCTGTCCCTGCTCTGACTGAGCGCGCCAAGTGTTTCTAACTCCTTGCAGGAGATTGTGGGAGCTCTATTGGCTGTGATCCCCCATGTGGCCTAGACCCTGGGACATGTAGTCCCTGTGCAGAGACTGCTCCTAACATGGCTCTGCTCGCGGCCATACTGCGCATGTGCTCGTTGTCTATAGCGCATGCACAGGCATCCCCAAGATGGCAGTGCCCTGCAGCGGCGTCCGGCAAACCGCTCACCCTGCAACCCTCCAGTAGCAGCCCCACCTAACTGGGTTTCTGTGCAGCCTATGCCAGGTCCGCCACCACTCCGGCGGACCAGCACCTCCCCACAGCCTCCCCCACTCACCGAGGACCAGGAGGTAGGGGATATGGCTACAATGGCTTTTCTAACTAATGTTATGCCCACACCACATTGCAGCATATTTTAGTCCCAGATAAAGGCAGGAAACGTCATACTTCTCTTAAATGGGGTTTATTTACAGGGATTAAATCATATGCTAACAGGCCCACTGTCCCTTTAAATCAAAACAACACATACAAATAACACCTATTCTCTTTAGAGAAAGCTAACTATACCATAGCTTTTGCCCTCATTAACTGCATGGCCAGCTAAAATGGCT